>NC_082396.1:13058005-13068005 GCF_031168955.1 Gadus macrocephalus | reverse complement strand
TGAGGTTGGTGGAAGGTTGCTTGTTGTATATAGGACTTCCTAAGTGAAGCACAGCAATTACACACACACACACACACACACACACACACACACACACACACACACACACACACACACACACACACACACACACACACACACACACACACACACACACACTGTGAAAGAGAGAACCTGTATTTACTCAGAGAGAATTCCCCAAGCATCTCCCGCTGATTGAGATGTAATTAACAGTGTGCTGTACTGAGTAATCCTGATGCACCACACACAAACACACTCATGAACAAACACAAAATTAAACACACACACAGGAACACGCGCAAACACACTCAGAGCACACACACAGACACATACAGAAACACACACAAACACACGCACACACATACTGAAAACACACACACACACACACACACACACACACACACACACACACACACACACACACACACACACACACACACACACACACACACACACACACACATAAAGACACACGCAGTAACGTCTCAGGGCTAGGAGTTCCTTGCTGCCTCTCTGTAGGACGTCCCGTCTCCGCTGGTAAATGATACGCCTTACAGTGCTACTCAATCACAGTGGACTGGGGCTGCAGACTGTCAGATGTTGAATTTGTCACATAACTCATCTTATCTGGGTCAGCCCAGCAGGCCTGCCCTGGGACCCGCATTACCGGGGCCTAACCCTAACCCTAACCCTAACCCTAACCCTGACCAATCCAGTGGTTACATGCATGTTGCTGTCAGGAATTCGTTCCGGGCGATAAAAACACGTGCCGACACGCAATTTGTTTATCCAAAAGACTTGCCGTCCTTTTCAGGGACACCAAAATACTCCGGAAATATAAAATAGCAGGCCAGGGGTCTCTAGTTCGACCCACAGTTGAGAGATGTGAGTCTTATTACACTGTTTGGAGAAAGATAAATTTTTTGATGCGTCACTATCTGACATAACCCTTGGCATGATGGTTTGTCAGTTACAATCCAAGTTATCACTCTCAGTGACGTCGTGACACACACGAGCCATATAGGATCACGGCATTCATGCTAACACACCTACCACCCTAGTAGCCTCTGAGCCTGACATGGCTCAAGTCATCCAGGCTCCTATCGACCGGCTGCCTCTGAGATAGCTGCGATGACAGTGTCGCTTCCTCGAGCAGTGACCCGTAGAGCGTTAACTTCTCTGGACCCGCTGTCCAGGCTGAGACCACCGCAGTACACTAGTGGGCCTGCTGTGTCCCCTGCCGGCGGCAACCAGGTGTGAGCGTGTGAACTCGGGGACCCTCCCTGTGCTGACTGCTCCCCCAAGGCGTCTTGCAGTAAAATAAGACGGTGTGAAAGTCAACCCGGGCTGTCCTCCTGGGCCTTCACAGCGCAAAACGCTCATTTTGTTCTGTTATTTTTTAGCACCTGACTCTATATAATCTAACTTTTGTAGTCCCTCAAGGCTTGGTTTATAAAGAAGAAGGGGTTGAGAAGAATTGCAATGCCCCAGCCCATAATAGAATAGTCTTGTGCAAGGCCACGTCAAACCGGGCCATCGGCGTTGTGTTGATTTTATTTTGCCTCTCGTCGACAGACGGTTGACCTCCTTGGCAGACTCGACTTGCAGCCATTGTAAGCAGATCAACGGGCCCTAATTGAAGGAGGGCACATCCAGTCACGCTTTAATGAAGGATCGTTGGAGCGGGTCTAGGCCTGCTTTGCTCTTGCCTGCGGGCAGAACAGAGCTCTTCACTAATGGTGTTTCCTCCTCCGTTATGACTAGCTGAGAGCTAAGGATTGGGTGTGGAACCAGTGCCTGTATTCCCCCCTTGGGCCCAGGGATTGATGTATTTATGTTGGTGTGTGTGTGTGTGTGTGCATGTGCACCTGATTGTGTGTGCATGTGAGTGTCTGTCTGTATGTGTGTGTTTGCGTCTGTGTGTGTTTGTGTATGTGTGTGTGTGTGTGTGTGTGTGTGTGTGTGTGTGTGTGTGTGTGTGTGTGTGTGTGTGTGTGTGTGTGTGTGTGTGTGTGTGTGTGTACGTGCGTGTGCATGCTATTTTGCTCAACCTCTGCTCGAAGGCAGAGGAGGCACAGGCGTCTGTGTGCGTGTGGAGACACACTGAGCCACCGGCGACAAGATCAGTCAGCACTAGCTGAGCCCAGAGCAAGCCAGACCGGAGGAGGTAGAAAGAGACTGACGATCGTCATGTTACGGTTGGAAGTTGGCACCCGTCGAGACACCTGGTAGAGTGTTCAGGGTATGAATAAGTCCATCCCATTGTAACATTGTACGCTGTGGGGTGGAAGGACAAAGGGTTGCGGCGTGTGGAGGTTTGGCCTGCTGTGGACCATCCCGTGCGTGTGCACGTGCACGTGCACGCACACGCACCTGCACAAGTCCGAACAGAGCCGGGGGCGAGTGGTGGTGTGGCTCGCGGCCCAGGCCGTGAGAGGCGGTATGACATCAGAGGACAAACTGTACTCATAACAATGGCGGTTTCCACGGAAACCGGGCTGCTAAGCCTGTGTCTCTCGTCATTGGCCCTTCGCCTCCAATCAACACGGGGTGGCCCTCGGGGGATGCCCAATCAGATTGTCCCATTAGTCTCAACCTCCTCACTGGCACCAGTGTATCCATTTCACATACTAGTTGCTTTCCTGCCACCCTGTCTCTCTCTCTCTCTCTCTCTCTCTCTCTCTCTCTCTCTCTCTCTCTCTCTCTCTCTCTCTCTCTCTCCCTGTCTCCTCTGCTTCCCCCCTCCCTACATTTCTGTCCCTACACAACCTCTGTCTTTCCCTCTCTTTTCTCTCTCTTTGTTTTCCTTGGTTCATTCATCTTGGCAATTGGACTGGTCTGATGGTGTGGTCTCACTGACCACTGCACTCACCAAACTTCATCTCTCTGCTCCACCCCGCTCCCTCCCTCCCTCCCTCCCTCCCTCCCTCTCCCTTTCCCCCCTCTCCCCACTGGTCATCTCCTCCCGCTGGCCCGTGGCCCCGTGTTCTCAGAGGCAGAGGCGTAGGCGTCGGGCTAATTGTTTGTTCCATTTCCCCTCCGCTACATCACTGCAGCTGTATATGAGGTAGAGAGAGAGAGAGAGAGGGAGAGGGAGAGGGAGAGAGAGAGAGAGAGAGAGAGAGGAGAGGAGAGAGAGAGAGAGAGAGAGAGAGAGAGAGAGAGAGAGAGAGAGAGGGAGAGAGAGAGAGAGAGAGAGAGAGAGAGAGAGTAAATGAGACACAGAGGGAAAGACAGAGAGAGAGTGAGAAAGAGAGAAAGGATAGAGGGAGAGGGATACAGAGAGAGAGAGAGAGAGAGAGAGAGAGAGAGAGGGAGAGAGAGAGAGAGAGAGGGAGAGAGAGAGAGAGAGAGAGAGACCCACACACACACATATGCGTGCACGCAAACACAGACAGACTTGACTATGTGTGTGTGCGTGTGTGACCTATCACTCTGTTCTATCTTTGTGTTGGAAAGCTCGACATCCATACTAATGTTCTGTAATAAGTCCGGCCAAAGTCATGTCATTATGTCTGCTTTAAGTTAAAGATATTCCAGATGTATGTTTGTGTGTTGTTTGTTTAATGCATAAAAATGTAAATGTGTGCGCATGCATTTCTATGTGTGTGCACATGCATGTGTGTCTTTGTGTGTGTGCATGTGTGTTGATGTGGTGTTTGGAACTGTGCTTGAGTGTATGTTTGTGTAAGCGAATGGGTTTTTTAACTTTATAGAATCTGTTTTGTATTATATTGTAATGGCTGTCAGACAGTTGAAAACACTTCCTCAACTGGCCCTGTGGGGGCGCTAGTGATGTACAGATAAATAGTAATGGACTTCTCTTACAATACACTACAAACAGGTTCGAAATAACTCTTGGAAGATGTTATTTTAAAGATAGTTGGATTAACCTCTTGTGGATGGGTGGCCTCAAGGGTCAATTTGTCAGATAGATTTCATAGCCGAGAACTGAATTATTTAGAATTATTTTATTATTGTAAACCTTCCACCCTATCTGGTAGACCAATTTGAGCCAAGTCAGCTTTTGTTTGCCCTCTGCCTTCTCTGCCTTGTTTCCCTCATATCTCTCTCTCTCCCTCTCCCTCTCCCTCTCCCTCTCCCTCTCCCTCTCTCTCTCTCTCTCTCCTCTCTCTCTCTCTCTCTCTCTCTCTCTCTCTCTCTCTCTCTCTCTCTCTCTCTTTCTCCCTCTCTCTCTCCCTCTCTCTCTCTGTCCTTAGACAGATGACCAAAGTGTTCTAGTCCGGTGTCTACTCCTGGCTGAGGGAGTTGTTAACCTCTCACCTCCCATTCAGCCATTCATCCATCGATCCATAAATGTATCTATCCATCCCACACAGACACAGACACAGACACAGACACGCACGCACGCACGCACGCACGCACGCACGCACGCACGCACGCACGCACCGCACACACGCACACAGCACACACACACACACACACACACACACACACACACACACACACCCACACGACCACAAACATATGCAAGCAGATCAGTCTGATGAATAATTAGGACAATTAATTCCTGGAAAAAGCAAGCAACCATAAAAGAACACCTCAGCAACAAATCAAGCTACAAAACAAAATAAGAGATACGTCGCAATGGACATGAAGAGGGAGGTGAGGTGATACATGACTTCAGCATGTAATCAATCTCCCCAAAAAGGAGGAAACCAGGTAAAATCTCTACCAGATGCAAAGTTCACTGCACAGAATCACAGGCTTCTGCAGCGGCCCGATTGTCACCGAGGCTTAACCCTACCGAGCATCGGCCGATGGGGTGTGCCTCGCTTTTTGCATCACATCCTCGGTTTTCCAGATGCTCTTCCCCACTTAATGCTGCGTGCTTTTCAGGCTCCTCACTTTTTACACTCCATTTATCCTGCCGGACAGCAGGAAGTGAGGGCCTGTTCGGGGAATACCAGGACATGAATATGTCCCCCAGCACGGCGGATCCGCCAATTGAAATAAAATGGAAACACAAGGATCTCTTTCTGTTCCCCCCACCTAGCACAGATAAAATAGCCACCTGGCCAACTAAATCAGAGCTAGGGCTTATGGGGGCCTTCTCATTGGGGTTGTTAATTTGTTTGGTTTTAGTTGGGCTCTGTTTGCATTAGGTCATTCTATTTCTCTTCTATACTGCTGGTAATTTACATTTGGCAACTTGTTCTGTTTTCCGAGTACTCTCATTTTCTTTTCGAAACGCACAGCGCAGTTGTTAGGCTGTTGGACTCTGAGCCCATAGGAACTAGGTTCTCCGGATCCTCAATGTCCACCACCTATCCCCGCCTCACCCCCCCTGGTAATGGCACGTCCCCTCTGGACGGAAGCATCTGCCACATGATTAAACGCTAATGAGAATCTGTGGATAAGCTCAACAAAACGTTGACACATTTGTTCGGAGAGCCAGGTAGAGATTACGCCTTCACGGCCAACGCACCTTGTCCCTTTCCCGAAAGTCTTTGCTTGCAACTTTCCATGCAATGGGATTCACACGTCTCCGTGCGCTCATTAGATATTGGGAAGCTTCCTTTCGGGATCGAAGGAGAGCGGCCGTTTGGCTGAAGTCACTGCGGTGCGACTCCAGACTACCTCGAGACCTTCAGAACTGGAACTGTGAAAACAATACCGTTCATGGAGCGGGGGAGCGTTTGAAATGCCACACCGTTTATAGAGGAGCAGGGCTCTCCACGGAGCCCGTCATGCAGCTTTACGGCTGATCCGCCGGAGAACTTCTGAGAAACGTTTAAGAGTGAGGGTTGTGTGTGTCTGAGTGTGTGTGTGTGTGTGCGTGTTGACCTGTGTGCACATGTGTTTGCCTCTGACGTATGCTTCTTGGTTGTTTTACCTTTATTTACCCAGAGTTAGCTCACTGGGCGTCAGTCGCTGTTTTTTCATATATCATGATATCTATGCATCAGATATCATGCATGTTGTTGGCGAAGGATACCTGGTAAGCTGCTTTTTGTCAAGATAATAATTCATGCGGGGGCTTGTTTTCATGAATATTGTAAAGATGTGAAACTGGCACGTCACATCATGTCGTGTCTGCGTGGAGTTTTCGAGAAAACATCTTTAAATGTTACTCAATAGAAACTGGCAATTGTGAATGGACCTGTCCATCAAGGCAAAACAGCCATCTTGGATGGAACCTCTAACAGCCCTGTGATGGAGGTCCACCCTAAGTGGCTTTAGATGAGCCTTCAGCTCATCCAGCCATGGCGGGTTCCACTTGCTGTAACTTGTTGGCACTCTGTTCATCCACTCATTCCAATGGGTGTGCCTGGAAGCAAAAGTTTGCGGTGTTGCTCAGCGGTCAACAGAGAAAATACACCCACATTTTCAACGCATAGTTTTGTGCAGTTGTGGTTCCGGTGAACTTAGGAACACGCACGCTCAGCGAAAAGTAAAAGGCCCTTGTGGAACAGAGTACTGAATGAATAAAGGAATGAATAAAAGAGGACATGAGAAGGGGTGTAGGTGGAAGCATTACCGTAACCTAAGGCACTTGGAGATACATAATACACTGGACCGGTGCCAAGAACATTAGAGAGAGAGGGGAAGATAATGGGGAAGAGAAAGAGAGAGAGAGAGAGAGTGAGGGAAATGTACAGGGCGGAAGGAAGGGGTTGAACAGTCAGCAATTAACCGAGTTAAAAGGGAAAAAGATGGGGAAAGCACGTTCCATGCTGTTCTGCTTCACAGTACGTCTTTCCATCTCTCTCCCTCTCTCTCTGCCTCTCTCTCTCTCTCTCCCTCTGACACACACCCAATCACAAATGTAATGACAGAAGTGGTTTGTGAAGAGTACAGGAGGAGACAAGTGTGAAGGCACATCTTCCTCTGACAAATGACTTGCCACCCAGTCTTTCATAACATTGACCCCTGAAGAAAAGAAAAAGAGAATCTGGAGGAGGGGGGATGTTGCCCACAATGGGCCCGTTGCCGACAATGCAACAGGCCTGTCTCTGATTAATGAGTCGGGGGGCCTTCTCCCTTCCTTTGTGCTGTGCGGTGGTTGGAAAACTGCAGATCCTCCACGGGCAGAGCATGAAGTAAACCGGTGGAGTGTTTAGAAGGGCTTCACGGTGGAACTCAAACAGGGATTAGGTGGGATTTCCAGAGGATTGGTCTGGTTAATAAATGCAGGCTCGTTGAGTGCCTCGGTGGAGCGACAGAGAGTCTGGGAACACTGGGGCTGTCGGTTTGATGACTGGTCGGTCACGTGTTGGGTCAGTCGGTTGAGCGGTTGAGCGGTGGGGTTAGCTTTTGACTAGTGGTTGGTTAGTTGGGTCATTGGTTTCCTGACTGGCTGGCTGGCTGTTTAATTGTTTGTCGGCTGGGTCCGCTGGTGGGTCGGGGGGGGGGGGGCTGGTTTGTCGGTCTGCCAGTGGGTCGGAACACACATAGTTTTGGCGGGGGAAAGCGCCAGCCGCGCACCCAACACAAGCAAACACATCACACGCACATCTGCTAAATATCATCACCCCGTCCCCCCCCCCATCACACGGGGAAGGTCTGGCCGCTTGAAAAACAGACAGTAATCAGCATCTGAGAGAATTGAGGGCAGCAGGGCCTGGGTGGGGGAGGTGGTGGTGTTGGGTTTGGTGGTGGTGGGGGTGTGTGGGGTGGGTGGTGCTGGCGGTGGTAGAGGGGCATGAGAACGGGAAGGAATGGTGCCTTTCAACTGGGTCAGTGGTGGATTCATCATCCACAACCGACTCCACTTTCAGAACCTCGCTTTAATTTAGATTCGATTTAGCAATTTGTTTGCATTTGCAGGGCTGCAAACACGTAAAGGGACATTTGACTGCAAAACAACTTTCAAGTAATTGATCAGATTATGGGTAAAGCTGTTAAAAGCGGGATGAAACAGACTGAGAACAGACTGGGCCCCCTGCATCCATTTGAAAGATGCAAATCATGGAGGTGGTGAAGGGATGGCAGTGAAGGAAGGCAAAGGAGGGAGTTGGTGCCAGCCTGCTGACGTAGGAAGAGTCTGTGGTACACTATGACGTCATTCTCACCAACTGCTTGGCAACCTCTTACTGGCTACAATCCAAAGGCATTCGCTTGATACCACAAAAGCAAGGATGCATGAGTTGAATTAATTAATTGAATTATTAAATTTGAGGTTAATGTCCATATACAGTTTAAAAGAAAGTACATATATGCTTTGAAAAGATAATAATAAATACATCTTTATCGCTTGCTTGTCAGCCCTTGCTATAACTATAACAGTATTTGTTAAGTGATATGGCTATAGGTGTATCTACCATCGTTTTTGTTAAGTTGTAGTTTTCATAGTTTTCCATAATCTAACATATCTAACATGAGGAAAACGTGATTCTTTAAAATAACACATCACTTCAAAACAACAAATAGGTATTTTTATATATGAACCATAACACTAATCCACTGAAGACAAAACAGAACATGAGTTTGATTGTGTTACGGTGGCTTCTGCCTATGCGACAAGCAATGCAGTGCACAACAGCACTTCATGCACTGGTGGATAATGATACCTTGTGACTCACTGGTAGCACGTCCGTGCCTGCGTGTGTCTTTGTGTTTCCTGTGTGTTTAGATTTTGCGGTCAGCCGTGTAAACATAACTCAAAATATTAAAAAAAGGCAGTTTATCCCTGTGAAATCCCCATGAAGAGAGGTGCATGAGAGAAGGGATGGACGAGGAACAGAGAGAGAGAGAGAGAGAGAGAGAGAGAGAGAGAGAGAGAGAGAGAGAGAGAGAGAGAGAGAGAGAGAGAGAGAGAGGGGTTAGATAAGGAGATAGCGGGACGGAGAGAGGGAGAGGAGTTGTTGTGGAAGAAGACGAACGATGGAAGAAAACTAGCTGAGGACTGTCTGAACGAGAGGAAGAATTGGCTTTGGAAAAACCAACAGGGATAGAGTAATTGATGGAAGATGATGTGAGCGAGATATTAAGACACAGAGGGCGCATCTGCTTAACTTTCAAATCGTCTGCAGGGAGAGATTGAGAACATTCCTGCTTTTTTATTGTACATGATGTAAGCAAGCTAGTTCCTTAGCCTATTGACCTTTTGTACCAGACTGCGCTGAGACATACAAACACACAGACCCACAGACACAACGCATCCACACACGCACACACGCACACGCGCACATGTGCACACAAGCACACAGAGACGCACGCACACACTCGGCTATTGTCACCCCTAGCCGATATCAGTCAGCTGCTGCTGACAGTGTGGCTAGCATGGCCAACAGCAAAGGTAAACACAGCGTCGTTATCTAAATCTAATCTCAATGTTCCCCGCCTCCCGAACCCACATTCTTCACCTCCCCTACCGCCTCCATTAGCTTCCTTTTTATTTTCCTTTTGCCCTTTTTTTTTTTTTACAGTGAGCCCTGGAGGGTTTTACAGCAGATCATTTGCTTCCCCCCCTTGATTTAGGAGCCCCCTCCGGGCTCAGCATGAAGCAGAGCACAGAGATGGGTAGGTAGATGTCTGGGGAGGTCGGCGATGTCACTGGGGGCTTTGGCCGGCCTGAGCGGGGGTGCAGTATACTTGGGGAGCTGGTTGGAGAGTGGTTCTGTCTGCTATATTGAAGGACACAATAATACAATGGAGTCTAGCTTTGCACATTGGCGCCACAGAGTTGGCTTGCATCTCTGTGTTTGCGTGTGCGTGCGGTTTTGTGTGTGCGTGTGTGTTTTTTATAAGATGCCATCGTGGTTGTTAGTGGAAAAATGATAGGATGAAGGTGAGGATAAAGAAGTCCTACTACGTATCTGTTAATTTTTAAATGTGATATTGATATTATATAACATTTCCGATGAATGGGATATATTGTGTTCGTATTTTAGGGTGGACTAACTCCAGAAGAATGTGTGGAGAACCCAGTGCCAGCATTGTAGATAGGACGGTGCTGTGGGTTTTGCACAGCCCTCCTCGTATCTGACACTATTTACGGTACCAGAGCACCCTC
>NC_082396.1:13045133-13055405 GCF_031168955.1 Gadus macrocephalus | reverse complement strand
GAGTACAGATGGTGATGAATAGTGGATATGATACAGGTGGTGTCTGGCCACGTAGCTTTGGCTAAAACAAAACAGCAACCATGAAAGCTGTAGCATTAACTGAAGCAAGCTGGCTAGAATCTAGCTAGAATGACTAGAATGCTGTTTCCCAGAGCTGTTGTCAATAGTGATTTCAATAATGTTTAAACCAATTAAATACATTATAAATATGTACATTTACTTCTGATCCGGTTGTGGACACCTTTAAAAAGTTAACGTGAAAACCAATAGATGTACCTTCATTTTATACTCGACTCTTATCAATTGGTCACCTGACCAATCACTGAAGTTGGGGTAAGCCAGCCGATGTCCAATAGACTGAACAATGAACAATAGATGGCTGACACACCAAAGCTGTCATCCGTAGGAATCACCTGATATGCTGTTCATTTCAGTCAGCTGATTGTTGTTACACAAGAATGAACAGTAGACACTTCAAATAAGGCGTTATCTGCCTACTGTATATTCATTCTGCTCTAAAGCTTGCTATCTATATAGCCTCTGATTGACCTCGGTAACTATCGGCCATTGACTTTGTGCTTTAAGTAGCCTAACATGGATTCTACAATTACACAGTGTTTGTCTCCATTGTACTGTAGGAGGTTAAACTAAACCTTCCCTCTTCTTGTAAACGGAACAATGTTGGGTTTTGTAACAACAAAATGGGTTACTGGGAAAAGACCCATTCTTATATCAGGTCTCACATGGCTGAAAGTTTTTTCTTGTTAAGTAAGTTGGTGTGCATTAATTGGTGTTTGATTTGAAGCAGTCAGCCGCTCGGCCCATACAGTACTGCTCTGATAAGCCCTTATCTACTGCCGTTCATCTTATCAGTTGGCCTGGTCCTTATAAGAAGGTGTTTCTGTGTATGTGTGTGTTACTTTGTGTGTGTTTGTGTGTGTTTGGGTGTGGGTGTTAGGGTGTGTGTGTGTGTGTGTGTGTGTGTGTGTGTGTGTGTGTGTGTGTGTGTGTGTGGGTGCATGTCAGTGTCTTTGTTTCTAAATGTGTGCATATGTATATGTATGTGTGTGTGAGTGTGTGTGAGTGTATGTGTGTGTGTGTGGGGGGGGGGTATGTGTGTGTGTGTGTGTGTGTGTGTGTGTGTGTGTGTGTGTGTGTGTGTGTGTGTGTGTGTGTGTGTGTGTGTGTGTGTGTGTGTGTGTGTGTGTGTGTGTGTGTGTGTAATCAGAGGATGTCACGCTAGGGTTGCATATTCATAGACGAATTAGACTAATAAGAGTGAGTACAAGTTTCCAAAGCAAACACATACACACACCCAAGTGTCATTTTTTACTTTGAGCACGGTTACTGGATTCTTAAAGTGAGTCAGGCATGACTGACAAGTTCAGAGATGAAGAGAGTGATCACATGCTGGGTGGGGGGGGTGATGGCCATGCCCTAAAACAATGCAGGGCTCAGGTCTGCAATAACAGATATGACAGTAATAGACGGCAAGGGTTTGAGGTCATATGACACAGTGAAAGAGGGACATGAACTGAGAGAGAGGGCTCTGAGGTATTTAAACAGCAGACATGTAGACAGGGAGCCAGCCATCTGTCTGCCATATTCAACAGCATTAGGCAGAGTACCTTCTCATAACCTACTGGCCTGGGGACAAAGTCGTTCCCTTCTCAACCTTATTTTATTAATATGGCTCCTGGTCCCTCTGCAGCCACACAGTTACAGTAGCTGAGCTCTTAAGGTCATGCTGTGGAGACCAGAATCCGCCAGGTTCAGGCAGAGACGCTCTGCCCCAGAGAACGGAAGTGCTGGGTTTTAGGGAACGAATTGTGATTTTAATAAGGTTCATGGGCATATAGGAAGTTGTCTGCTGTACTCTGCATCAAGGGAAGTTATATTTCGTATGTTTATGTAAAAACAGGAGCAGAAGAAGACACGTGAAATCTGTCCCTCGAAATCTCACCTTACCATTTTATTCAACTGCAAGACATGGGTTCACTCCTAACAAAATCATTATCTATTGATCCATGTTATGTCATCCACCATGCTGCCTTTCAATCCCATCCCGAGTGCAGAAGCACAGAAGGCCTCAAAGTTGCACCTTCAAAGTCCTTGAGAGACCCTTCTTTGTCTTGGAGTTGTGCTTCTTGGTACTGAGTGCCTACGAGTGCTGCGAGGCCCCATACAGAATTCCCGTGAACCCGAGTCAGCCCTGATAACAACAGGGGGCAGATATGACTCACGCGTCCTCATTGAACATTTTCAGTTCCACCTTATGCCCAGGGAAACAGTTTAATTTGAATTTTTCAGAATGAGTCCATTGTACAATGAAAATAATCTCGAAATCTACGAAACAAGATCGAGATAAAGGAGGGCGTTATTGGAGGGGATCGCTTCTGATATGAATCAGCCCATTAAAGTGTTACAATAGATGGGAACCATACAGGATTTGCGAGAAGGAGTTAAAATGAAATGCCAAGGCAAAAAGTACCCTTGATGAATAAACCCCTTGAGAATCTACATATACTAGTAAAAGACAGAGGGATTTACAGACTGAGAAGACCATTACTTGATCTGCTGTTGGGGCAGGTTTACACATGCATATGTGCAGGACAGCTGCAGCAATCAAATAAGGGAAGTTTGATTGATTTACTAAATCAGACAAATGATGAATTTGTCACTATAAACATGTATACAAATGACCTGAAAGATACACACACTCGCACAAACATGAACAAATCCATCCCTGGGGGCATGTTGTGTGATTAAATTACGTCATGAGTTAGTGAGTAAATGATAGTAATGACCGTCCGATTGCCTGATCCCTCCTGCCCTATTGGCCCAGGGGAAACGCTCCTTATCTATATTTTTTTACTTGCAAAAATGTTCAACTCCTTTTGTGCTTGGATATACTTAGGATATCCAGCCTTTCATTGTTTCCAAATGCTTTTCTAACATCTCTGTGGGCTACGCTCCATTTCTCTCTCTCTGTCTGTCTGTCTGTCTGTCTGTCTGTCTGTCTGTCTGTCTGTCTGTCTGTCTGTCTGTCTGTCTGTCTGTCTGTCTGTCTGTCTGACTCTTTCTCTCGCTCTGTCTGTTGGTCTGACTCTCTCTCTCTCTCTCTCTCTCTCTCTCTCTCTCTCTCTCTCTCTCTCTCTCTCTCTCTCTCTCTCTCTCTCTCTCTCTCTCAGTCTGTCTGTCTCTGTCTCTCTCTGTCTGTCTCTCTGTCTGTCTGTCTCTCTCGCTCTCTCTCTCAGACCTATCATGTGTTTCCATAGTCTCATGACCAATTAGTATAGACTCAAGTTTGAAGTGACGTGCACCCGGTTGCCATGGTAGCAATAGGTGTGTCCTTCAGACCTCTGAAAGCTTAATACCAAAGAAAGAAAGACAGAAAGAGAGAAAAATACATTTATATTATTGTTTTGAATAGTTTCACTTTTCTTTATTTAAAAACTGTTGGAAATATTACTATCTGATATATAATAATATATTGTATCTTAATATAATAATAATAATAATAATAATAATAATAATAATAATATATTATAGATTGTAATGCAATTTGCTTTAGATTATTTATTTTGCAAAATTTTGATAAAGACAAGGCTTGGATAAACAGACATTAAAAGTGTGTGGACTCACATATATCATGTGGCTGTGTTTTTATAGATCACAGATCCGGTCTTATGACGGAGAACACCTAGGATGTCTCCCATGCATCCAAGGGGGAACATAATAAACAATATCGCCCTGTGACAGGAATAAAAATGCTGGTCAGAAAATTAAAATAAAACAGCACACATTTGACAATTTCTGTATTTTATTTATATATTAGGCCTTGGTGTGTGTGTGTGTGTGTGTGTGTGTGTGTGTGTGTGTGTGTGTGTGTGTGTGTGTGTGTGTGTGTGTGTGTGTGTGTGTGTCTGTGTGTGTGCGTGTGTGTGCGTGTGTGTGCGTGTGTGTGTGTGTGTGTGTGTGTGTGTGTGTGTGTGCATGGGAGTTTCCCCATTTGTTTCAGCTCATGAACCTGTAGGCCGTACTGCAAAACGTACATCTGTGTGTACAATTTGTGTGTGCAAAAGCTTAGTTAGTATGTTATTGTGTGCACTGTTGTTTTTTTGGCGTGCATGTGACTGCGTACGTGACTGAGTGAATGTATTGATGCGATGAGGTGTGTGGATAGCACTCGCGCCACGGGCAGAGTGTTCCGATGTGTGTTAGCATGTTATGTTTGCATAAAAGGAGTGTACGTTACGCGAGGCAACACAAACCCTGTGCTCTGATCAGCTGTGATCCCTTGTAAGGGATTTCTTTGTGGTCAGCTGACCTTGGCCCCAGAGTCAAAAGCTCTCTCTCTCTGTCTGTGGCGTCCCTTCTCGATGGCCAGGCAGGCTGTGTTCGTTAAGTCTGTATCTGGTCAAGGATTTCCTCAGTTTTAATTCAGCTCTGCAGGCATTATTGGGTGTCTTTCTTTCTTGGACTTAAATTAATTTGCAGAATTCTGCATGAAGAGTTTCAATTTGATGTTTGTAAAATCTTGGTTGGTCTCTATCTTCCTTTCTTCTCTCAGTCTCTCTCTCTCTCTCTCTCTGTCTCTGTCTCTCTCTCTCTCTCTCTCTCTCTCTCTCTCTCTCTCTCTCTCTCTCTCTCTCTCTCTCTCTCTCTCTCTCTCTCTCTCTCTCTCTCTCTGTCTCTCTCTCTCTCTCTCTCTCTCTCTCTCTCTCTGCACATGAACTCGGTCACCTCAAACATGGCTCGGGGGCCTTCATGTTAAGCCTCAGCGGACGGACGGGGAGTGGAGCGTGGGGCGCTGGAAAGAGCCTCAGGCAGAGCTGGGTGTGAGACTATAGATTGTTCTACAGAGGAGTAAGATAGACAGTCAGACCGCAGTGAGTCTCCCCGGTACTCGGTGAGACTTTCCGTCAGTCCACCTGGTTCCTTTGTGGGCCCAGGTTTAGCCTCACCCTTCTCGGCTTGTCAATCAGACCAACCAACGGGCCACTAGCCAAGAGAAGCATGCTGACACTATGGGTGCTGCTGAGTCTGCATTCCCCATCAACGCGTCACTCTATACCCTAACCCCCAACCACAACAACCCGCCTCATATCTGGGAGACAGCAGGCAGCCTATAGGTGCTTACGTGTATATGCATGCACACACAGACACACACGTGCACACACACACATGCAAACACAGGCACACATAAACCACGCACACCCACGTACACACACGTACACACGCATGCCTCAAGGCAAATCCAAGTTCAATTACACACACACACACACACACACACACACACACACACACACACACACACACACACGCTATGAAGTTCCTTATATCACATGCCTGCTTCCCCTTAAGAGACAGCAGCTGTTTTGTCCACACTCCTCTCGAGTTCAAGTCGGAGCAAACATGAGTGTCAACAGCGACAGAACATGAGAATGGCAGGTATTTAAGAGCAGCGACTTGCAGTTGTATTGCGAGGGGGCAGCAGCTGTGCTGGGTTGAAAACAGGTTTACACACTAGTATTAGAAGAACCGGCCATTCTCCCCATGACCTGTCCTGCCCCCCCCCACAGGCAAACATGCACACATGCACTCACACACACACACACACACACACACACACACACACACACACACACACATAGACACACACACACAAACACATATAATAACACATTTTAACGCACTTTACGTCAACTCAATGACCTGAAAGTGCTACAATGCACCTGTAAAAGGATATAAACAACATAATGACTTTAAAACTAGATTAAAAAGAAAAAGAAAAACAGAGAAAAAAACATTTAAACATTTAAAATAACAGTTTAGCCAAAGGCTTTTCTAAAAAGATGGGTTTTCAGGCCTTTTATATACATACTCATGCACATACACCCATTCCCAAACACACAGACATGCACACACACACACACACAAACACATGCACACACACACACACACACACACACACGTGTGTGTGTGTGTGTGTGTGTGTGTGTGTGTGTGTGTGTGTGTGTGTGTGTGTGTGTGTGTGTGTGTGTGTGTGTGTCGACTACACATAGATTAGCACTGACGCACACATACACACAAGCATACAGAACCCCCCCCCCACTCACACAAATACTCATAGATACTCAAAGAAACCCACACAAAAAACCACTCTACTGAGCGAATAAAAGAGAGGTTGGTCCTTTCTTCTCTGTCCATCTGTTTGTCTTTCTGTCTCTCTATCTGTATTTAACCCTCCATGTCTCTCCTTCTGCCCTTCTCTATCTCTTGCTTTTGTATGCTACTTTCATAATTACACAGGCAGCTGCAGGTTAACTGACTTTCCCTCTCTCTCTCTTTGTCTCTCTCTCTCTCTCTCTCTCTCTCTCTCTCTCTCTCTCTCTCTCTCTCTCTCTCTCTCTCTCTCTCTCTCTCTCTCTCATTACTCCTCACACTCAGAGCAGAGCGGAACCCCTTGCCTTGATGGGATTCTCCATCGGCCTACTGAAGAGAGAATGATAAGGGGAGAAGATAGAGAAAGAGAGAGAGAGAAAGAGAGAGGTGATAATGAGGTGTAACATTTACCTCACCTTGAGATACCCTTGAGATACCCGTTCTGTACTCCGCAGAGTGCAGAACGCCTTACCTGCTCCAACAACACATGTATATTCACTTTAAGATGCTTTGGACAATAGCATCCATGTGTCATAATGACACTATGCATGCCCTGCAGGTTAACTGTGGTCCCATACCAGTTTAATATATCAGAATATTCTGCATAGCCGACACTTTTATTGCCATTCCCCGAAGGCACAGGGATATGACCCTGTTGAGGATCCAGGGATGTGGCCACATTGCATCAATTGTCAACCAAGTGTGCATCACCTAGAGTGCAATACAAACAGACGCAGAGACTGCGTGTTCTCTAAATGTACAAAGAAAAATAACACGTATGAATGTTAGGTAAAGAGGAGAAGGGGAAGAGAGGGCCACAGTCTACCTGACCCTAGAGGGGGGGAGTCCAATGACCCCCCCCCCCCCCCCCCCCCCCAACCTCCACTCCTTAAAGGCAGATTAAACGGAGGCAAATGTACACAAAACAAAACTAGGCTTGATAGTCATATGTGTGGCATGGTCTTGACCTCCGTCACACGCCCAAGGTGGTCAGAGAAGACTTTGTTTACTGCAGGGCATCACACACAAACACACACACACACAGTCACACACACGCATCCATACACACACACAGACATAGGCACACACTTCTCAGTTCTCAGAAAAAAGACAGAGACAAGCGTCTGACTCTGTCAGATGTTGCTGCACTCTGCACAGCTGTTTTCGGCCTCAAATGAGCGTAAGGGGTGCGAATAAAGGCAATAATCACACCAGCATGCATGAACACACATTTCCACACACACAGACCAGTCATTTATCTCTGAGTCACTAGTTTTATGTTTGCCACTCCTACGCACAGAAAATTACATAGATAAAACCAGACCTCTTACCGTATTTGTTTACGTGTGTGCATTTCAGCATTTGCATGTTTGTGTTGTAGAAGGAGAGACCAGAGGAGTGTGTGTATGTGTGTGTGTGTGGGGGGGGGGGGGGGGGGGGGGGGGGGGGGTTGTTGCGGAGGGGGACTCCAGGGGAGTGTGTGTTTGTACGGGTTGGTTGGGTTGAAAGGCGAGAGTCCAGGGGAGTGTGTGTGTGTGTGTGTGTGTGTGTTGGGTGGGGGGGGGGGGTGCTGGGGGTGTGTGTTTACCATTTGGTGGAATGTACAGTATTTAGTAATGTGAAAAGCAGACTCAGTGCTGGGGGTGGGGAGGGATGCGTACAAACACACTCTGTTTTAATGGATGGACCGGAGGGGTCGAACCGATGGCTTTAACATACACTCTCACTGCTGGGGATCAAGTGTGTGTGTGTGTGTGTGTGTGTGTGTGTGTGTGTGTGTGTGTGTGTGTGTGTGTGTGTGTGTGTGTGTGTGTGTGTGTGTGTGTGTGTGTGTGTGTGTGTATTTGTGTGTGTGTGTGTTTGTGTTTACCTGCCAGTCAACGCAAAATGCTAGGGTACTTTGACCAGTGAAAAGTGGTCTGACCTGTAAATATGGCATTCAGTCATGCTTGATTTCAATCGTGCAACTCATTGGGATGATTTGAGTAGTGTTTTCATAGAATAGTAACATAATAATTGATGATAAACTACCAAAAAAAGCAGACCTCAGTACAGGAACTGAAACCACAGTGTTTTCATTCCATCCATGCCTCAGTGCTGATTAAGAGCATTCAAATGCAAGAGAACGTTACAAAGGAGGCTTTTTTGGGAATTTATTATTTGAACGAAACATGAACTATTCATTCTTTGAATCATAATTTCATAATGATCCATTTTAACGTTAACATCCTTGTCAACTTTCATATTCCTTTGTTGATGTAACAACTCTGCTGTAAAAGGCCCTGGCTTTGGTTCGCATTTTCCTTCTTTTCCTTCTTTCCTTGATGATTTTTCCAGGGTTTGCTATGGGAATTACTCTAATATAAGCAGGCTAGATTCCCTGTTCGTCTCTGGTTCTGCTGGTCACAGTAACACGCATTGCCGATCTGTTTGCAGACCTTTGGTGTGTCAAAAGGTATGGCTCATGTGTCAGTGTGTGTTTGTTTCTGGATGTGTGCACCACCCCTTTTTATTGGTATAATGAAACATTACCTGCACACATACACAAGCACGCATGCACAGACAGGGACACACACGCTCATGCACAAACCCATGTACGCATGCGGACACACACAGACTCATACACACACACTTGTGTGTATGTGTGTGTATGTGTGTGCGCTATTATCTGTCAGTGAGAATCTAGGTCAGTGTTATAACAATCAGAGACACACAGGGCTGTGAATAAATATTGACACAGAACAAGAAGAAGATGGAGAAGAAGAAGAAAAAGCAGAAGGTTACCATCAGTCATGGAGACAGCCATCTCCAGCAGAAAGAACTAGAAGGGAAGACAGAAAGGGCAGATCCTGTCTTCCCAGTTCATTGTGTAGCAGTACGCTGGCAGAGATTTCCATCTTGATTCAAGATGATCGAGGAGATGATGTTAAGACCACTAAAACTGAGAAATATTCACAACTCAATCTCAGTCTGGCTCTTTTTTTCCACTGCCATGCTGTGCTTCTCATACTGAACCTCCCACAGCCTTCCCGCTTTCTTGATCGCTGCTGACCTCCCAACAGTAAATGCAACAACCGCAGCCCTGGAAGGAGCCACAAAGCACACGATCCACGGATTTAAACATGGGGAAACATCACACAGAGAATTAATGGTGGACCCCAGACCGAGCAGGCCAGTAAAAGGAATGACTTCATGAAGAACCACTCGTAAACAGTTTATCTAATACCTTGCAAGTAAACAGCAAACAGCAAGGGAGAGAGAGAGAGAGAGAGAGAGAGAGAGAGAGAGAGAGGGAGAGAGAGAGAGAGAGAGAGAGAGAGAGAGAGAGAGAGAGAGAGAGAGAGAGAGAGGGAGAGAGAGAGAGAGAGAGAGAGAGAGAGAGAGAGAGAGAGAGAGAGAGAGAGAGAGAGAGAGAGAGAGAGAGTGAGACAGATTGAGAGAGAGAGAGAGAGAGAGAGAGAGAGAGAGAGAGAGAGAGAGAGAGAGAGAGAGAGAGAGAGAGAGAGAGAAAGAGGCTTGGAAATGGTGGTAGGAGGGCCTGGTGGGTAGTCCGGGTAATGTGTCGCTTACAAACACAAGATGACAGCTTTGAAGCTTATCGACGGAGACATCTCAACCTTCCACTTCCTGTAGTGAGCGAGAAGATCTAGCACAGCGTGTGTGTGTGTGTGTGTGTGTGTGTGTGTGTGTGTGTGTGTGTGTGTGTGTGTGTGTGTGTGTGTGTGTGTGTGTGTGTGTGTGTGTGTGTGTGTGTGTGTGTGTGTGTGTGTGCGTGTGTGTGTGTGTGTGTGTGTGTGTGTGTGTGTGTGAGTGCGTGAATGGGGGAATGGTACATCACAGGCCTATGTTGGACAGAGCTGTGGCAGGGTTGACTGAAAGCCAGAAAGCGTAGAGAGAGAAGGCCAAGCATGTACGGGGAG
Organism: Gadus macrocephalus; assembly: GCF_031168955.1. NCBI lineage: Eukaryota > Metazoa > Chordata > Actinopteri > Gadiformes > Gadidae > Gadus > Gadus macrocephalus. Next base: position 13,045,317 of record NC_082396.1, on the reverse strand, counting down.
ACCGTTGGAAGGTCACTAGAGGGAAGTGTCTCTCATCCCGGTGGTACATATCGTCCATATTGTGTTGGCTAAAGTGCTGTTCTCCCTGACACATCATAGACAGTGACCCACGTAGAGTCAAGGCTGCAACGCGTGTTTAATAACTAAAGGCCCCTCCCACAACATTCTCTCTTCCCTTGACTAG
>NC_082396.1:12912633-13040133 GCF_031168955.1 Gadus macrocephalus | reverse complement strand
TCTCTCACCCTCTCACCCTCTCTCTCTCTGCTTGGCTGTCATACAGGAGTCATCACCAAACTACAGGCAAGACAAAGAGCGATGTAGAGACGCGATAGAAAGAGGGTGAGGTATGACGACACTGCAATGAGATTCTCTCTCTCTCTCTCTCTCTCTCTCTCTCTCTCTCTCTCTCTCTCTCTCTCCAGGCCAGCGCTCGGGGTCCAGGCCTGAACGGCAGCCAGGGACCAATGTTAGTAAACTGCGGAGGAACTAAGGGAAGTACTTCATCCTGAAACCACGCACACACGCACACGCACAAGCACACACACACACACACACACACGCACACACACGCACACGCACACACACACACACACACACACACACACACACACACACACACACACACACACACACACACACACCGTATACCTACTCACACACACACACACTGAAGCTCTTGGTTTACTCTGGCCGTAATGCGCGTGGTGTCCATCGGAGAGGAGCGGTAAACACTTGGGCCTCTGAAAAGATGCTCTGTAAATATTTACCGCTAAGACAGATGAGCGCCAGGACAGGAACTGGACCGAGCACCGCTCGACACCCCCCGCCCCCCCGACCTCGCTCTCTCTCTCTCTCTGCGGCCCACGCCCCCCCCATCCTCCCGAGCGGCCAGAGGACCTCCGCTGGACGTCCGCGCCCCAGACGGGGCCAACAGGTCATCCAGCATCCATGCATTGTTGATCCAAACTGGCCTTTCCTCCAAGCGCTCGGACAGAATCACTTCCCCGAATGTAAAAGCACTGAGTATGTCCCAGATCAGGCTGTGAAAAACAGGCTGGTGGAGGGTTGGTAGTTGGAGTCTTCCTACCCTCCCTCTCTCTCTATTCTCCAATGTTTTACTGCCAAACATTTTTGCAGATGTAATGCCCTGGTTTTAATAGGCTCCGCTCAAACTCTCACCACAGTATATATGGTTTCATGCCCTTGGCAGTCAGAATGGTATTTCCGAAAGACTATTGGTAAAACCAACAATAATAACAGTACAAGTGATTTTTGCAAATGATAAGGAATTTGGGAAGGCTTGGTAAGTGCTCCCTTGTGGGCTGTAAGCCAACCCCCCCACCCATTGCATCATCCATCACTCACTAACACACAGACACAGACACACACACACACACACACACACACACACACACACACACCCCCACTCACTCACACTCACACTCTCACACACACACACACACACACACACACACACACACACACACACACACACACACACACACACACACACACACACACACACACACACACACACACACACACACACACACACTCACACATAGTTCTCTAACATGACATCCTTCTGGATGAAATATGCTTTGAAAAGAAAGTTCCCCCCACACGGCCGGACTCTGGCCTGTGACGACAGCACAGCAAAACAATACCAGGACGAGCCGGGCTTCCCAGGGCAGGCCAGCAGAACACAAATAGCAGCATGTAGGAGCGTCCGCAACACAACACAACACAACGAGCTCCTCCGCCTCAATAAAAACAGAGGGGAGGGTAAAGCTGGAAGAGGAAGAGGAGAGGGAGAAAAATAGCAGGACCGAGGTGGAAATGGGTAGTGGCCAGGAACCGCGGCACTTCCTGCGCTAATCACAACGCAAAGTACTTCCTCTGATTGTAGGAGCCGCCGAGCCATTCACCAGACCAGCCTCCTGAACACACACAGATGCACGTAAAGAACAACACACACACACATGCATGCACGCACACATCCCTGCACACACAGACACACACACACACACACACACACACACACACACACACACACACACACACACACACACACACACAAGCCACTTCTTAGACATAACAGTGTTTTTCATATGCTCCAACCACCTAATAAGGAACACTAATCAGAGCAAAAGGTTTCTTCTCACACACGGCCGCAGATATGCGTTGCCTCTTCTTCTCACTGAGCCGCTTTGGCTTGGGCCTGATAAACATCTTATTATGTAATCCTTACGGCACAGTGAATGTTTGCCAGGGGCCCTTATCGGCGGGCCCTTATCTCGCTGTGAACTCCTGGCACCGCTTGCTTTCTGGACTTTTATTTTCGTAATGACTTTGCAATCCCTGATACCTCTTGGGAAAAAGAACCGACAAGCTAAGAAACTGGAGTGTAAAGAGGTTCCCAGATAACAAAATAAAAGGGAGTCAATGCCCCACACGTCTATTTCACATTTCACCCCAACAGATGTTTACTGCAGCTGGTTGTGTTCAGAGTTAGTAATGTAACATTTTAGCAAGAAGGACACGGGATGAGCTTCTCCCGTCGTCATCACCTCGTGTCTTTAAGTCTTGGTCCCTTAATCTCTTCTGGACTCGCTGAAACCACAGCATGCTGGCATAGGGCCCTCTTCCGCATTGGCAGAATACTATATCTCTCCCAGCAACGTTTGAAGTGAGGAATAAGGGAATTGTACAATCTGCCAGGCAATGCTATGGAAACCGTTCACACACAAAACACACTACCACAATCTTGATAGTATGGTCAGTCTCTTACAGAGCAGATCTGCTTTAGTCCACAGACTATGAGAGACAAAAAGACCACCTCATTGCATCTAAGGTTGTTAGGTGTGTGAGTTCCTCCACCCTACGGCATAATGGCAATAGCTGTCTGTCTTTTTTTCTAAATAGATGCCATGTTCACTAGGTCAGAGGATGGGGAAGGCAGGAGCAACCCAGACAAAAAAAACACTTATCCCCAAACTTTTGCCTGGATACACTGAGACATGGACCAGAGGCTATTGCAATTGCCCTGTGGTATGGGATTAATTTGTTATTGTGTTGAGACTCATTAAATTGCACTTGCTATGCTGTTGCACAAGCTTTCCATGCGTCATGATGAAGCCTGGCATGCTGTTTCATACTTTGGATGGGCTCATTAGGAGTTGTTCAATAAAGATGACCACATCCATTGCGGTTTCCCTTCTGAAGCGAGCAGGGCAGGGAGTGTGTTTCTTGTTCGGGGAAACGACCCAGGACATTGGCCTTGACAGGCCGTGACATAGCAACAACCAGTGGGGTTGGTACTCCCAACAGCCCGCTGGCCGAAGCTACGCCAGCCACAGCAAACCTCCAGTCTCATGTTTGAAGATCATCGTTTTGATCGTTTGGATGTTCATTAGTGGTGAGAATATATAGTATGATCACAAGGACAGTTTCAGAAACATAATGTTCCATTTGTGAATAAACAGCATGATGAAACCCCAAAAGCAAGCTTTAAAGAATATGGAGATGTGTGTTAACTTTCAAAATGATTTTATTGGGACAAAACTACAAAATAAAATGTACAGCACAAAGAGTCTCAAGCTCAGTTTGTAGTGAATCGCCCCCCGTCCCCGAATAGAACTTGTGTTGTCATTTGTCCGTTTCGTCACATTCAAAAAGCTTTACTTCTGATAAAGTAGTCAAAAGTAGATAGTGCGCATCGCCATGTACCTACTATGTACAAACCAAACATGTCTTAAACCCCCGCCGATCCTGTAGCAAAAAAACTCAAGACTACATTTCATGTCAAACAAAACTAAAAGATAAGTGTTGAGGAATGGGGAGAAAAGTTTACTGTTGTCACTCCAGAGTTTCTTTGAGTGGTAACAACCTTCAAATAAATGACAAAAAATATGCCCAAAGTAATCTACATTCAATACAACTTGTGTAAAAATAAGGATTTCATATATAGGAAAATACTTTATTTGGTTAATCTTAAGGCAGGTCAAGATGGTGAACCCCAGGCACTGGAAAAAAACAATAATACTTGGGCACAAGGGATTGCTACATTCTTCAGCACATGGCTAGAATCACAGTGTCACCCCCGTACAAAAACGAGAAATTATTATTATTTTAAATACATTTTGGTTGATTTATTGAATTGGGTTCTTGGTTATTGAGGTCTGGTCTAAACGCAAGGAGAAAAAAAAATGGTAAAGATGGTAGGGTTTGGACGGTCTGTACAAACACACTGTTTACATTCTACAGAAGAGAAAAATGTCTTTAGGAAAAAAATGGATCCTCCAACAGCACTATCATGCAACCTCCAGAGTAAACAGCAATCACCAAAAACTTTAACGTAAACAAGGAAACATAATGAAATAAATATCACATACGTTCTCTTAAATTAAGATCTTTTTTTTTTACTCATTTACAATAAAAAATAACTAAGTGAAGTTACAAAAAAAAAAAAAAGAGGAAAAACAACCAAAATATATATATATATTACTGTGAAAGAAACATACACTCCACTTTATGCAGATTAATAATGGCGATCATAATTTAAACATAAAAGAATATAGATCTATTGCTTCATCATACTTGATAAATACAGTATGGTCACAAATTACCAATGTAGCCTATACTTTTTCACAAGATAATAAATAAGTTAAATAGTCCATAGCAAGTCAGCACCGCTATGTAATCACTCGAACAGCTAAAAAAAAAATATATAGATCCAACCATCAGCAGTGATTTCCCCCAAACCGACCAAACTCGAGTGCTTTTTAAACCAAGCAACAAATTAGACTAACCAAACAAACCACTGGGTGGCGCTATGAGACAATTCAGTTCTGGAATGGAAATTGAAGCTTTCAGGTAAAAAAAAAAAGTTCTTTTTTTTTTTTTTTTACTTTGAGTCAAGGCATATTCTTGGCAGGATGGAAGAAATCTGAAACCGCTTACAGTCTCAACTTGTCAAGTCATTTTACACATCTATCCAAGGAAAAGTGTGTCTTGCCTGATAGAGCAAGGGGGCTGTTTCTAAATCACAGCCCTTAGGCAAGGCACTGGTGGAATGCCTTCTGTTGCTATCTACTTTATACAGCTATCATGTTACATAGAAAACAAAACTAATGCCAGAATATGGATAGTTCTCATCCGTTGCCGATAGCACGAACAAAAGATAGAATGATTTAGTCATCGGAAATCGACAGCCTGCTGAAGATTGGCAACCGTCTCCCAGCGTCCAAACTCGGTGACTCGGAGCCACTGAGACTCCCAGAGGAGCTGAGGGACCCGCTCGCATAGCTCTCCCGGTCGGAGAGGGAGTCGGGCGGGCTGGAGGGAGGCTCGAACACCGGCGACTCGTTCAGGCGGCGCATGGACTGCAAGTGGCTCATGTTGAAGGTGGGTGAAGGCGGGCACATGTTGCTCTGGAGGTTCCCATAGAAGGCGCCGTTGGAGTGGTTGGCAAAGGCGTTTGGGTTGTGCACGGTCAAAGGGGCCAGTAGGGCTTTTAAGTCCTGTCCCTGGAAGTTGAAGGCACTGTTGACGCAGGACATGGAGTTGGGCGACAGCGCGTCCTCGTAGAAGCTCGGAGAGCACGAGGACGTAGATGAAGGTGGTGGTGGGGTGCGCGACATGGGGCCATCGAGCATTTGTGAGTCGAGGCCATGGTGGGATGAGAATCCAGAGAAGCTGAGGCTGTGGTGGAGCTTTGGTCTTTCCCTCTGGTTATAGCTGGACTGGTGTGACATGGTGTCCCGCTGGCCGTAGCCGCACAGCTCCCGGGCAGACTTATTGTTGGGCTCCCCTTGCACGTTGGCGTTGGCCGGGGCCGGTCTACGCTCGTCGGCGTTGTGGATAAAATGGCACCGGGGCCCGTACGGACAGAAGCCAATTGTGTGGAAGGTGCGGCAGGGCTCGGTTTTGTACTTGGGGTGGCGAGACAAGCTCCGTAGCTCGTGGTAGCCGTGGGCGAACTGGCACTTTTCGCCGTATTTGCAGGCGCCGTTCTCCTCGAAGGGCCTGCATAGCTCGGTCTTGTAGCGGGTCGAGTTGATCTGCGAGCCCGACTTCTGCTGTTGCAGATTGTGCAGCGCCTGACTGCGGTCCAAGCTGCGATCCACGCTCTCCTCGCTGAAAGCGCGGTCACGGAACTTGTTTTCCTTGTTCATGAGGGCCGTGGCACAGTTGCTGCCTGCCATATTCTCCTTTAGGCTGTTGTACGCGCTCACGGGGAACTTGTTGCCGTTGTTCATCAAGTCCATGTTGCTCATCGAGTTTCTGCGGAAAAATCCCGGCGAAAAGGAGTGACTGGAGTTCGAGGTGGGGACCGGAGCGCCCACCGCCTTCTTGTCCAGGAGGCTGTTGATGTGGATGGCGTTCATGTTCAAGCCCTTTTCCTGTTGCTGGAGAGAAAGAAGAAAACGTGGAAGTCAGTTACAATATTTGCCACCTTCCCCTGAAATAAACTAGTGTGGGCTAAGCCTCACGTGACATTGCAAAAATCAACAGGTTAGCTGAATTTAATGATCAGCACAAGGGCTGCGATGCAAGAAAATAAGTATGCATTCAAAGTTACGACTGTTAACCAGCACCGCGATTTGAAGTGGTGGAATGAATGGTTTGTAATGCATACCTTGTAAAGCATCTCAATGTCGTAGAACGTGGACAAAATAGAAGACATCTCCAAAAGTTTACTGTCGTGTTCTCTCGTTCATGGAGGATCGACCAGGATCCTTAAACGCGACTGGCGCAGAATGTGCCACGACTGGTGTAGTTGAAGTCTTAAATATTGATGTGCAAGTCCAGTACTGGCAGCGAGTGAAAAAAAAAAGGACAGACGGGGAGAAGTAGTTTCAGGTTGTTATGATCGAGTCGCTTGTCCCCTTTGAGAAGCGCTGAACCAGAGTGCTTCACTGACCGCTCTCCGCCTGCACATGTATATAAACACAAGGTGGGAGGGGCCTTGTGGAGTTGTAGTTAAACTTTATGTAGGGCTCTTTTCTGAACACGCCACCTCCCCGAAGTCTTCCATTCACTGGTGGCGGGCCGCCTATTTTTACACCACGCCTTTGTGGAAACCCTATGCCAGCTCTCCCTTTTTCAGTTGTTTTTTCCCCCGTCATATCACCCAACGGATTGGAAGTTGGGTTTGATTTCGAATAAGCGGTGAAATGAGTCACTCAAATAAAGTATGTTGTTAAATTGAATGGACTCTCATTTCAGAAGAAAAACATTTATTGTGGACGAAGAGTTTGTGCTCCCCTCTCACCCGTTCGCCACCACACACACACAAACCCCCCGCCAGTGGATTCTGCGAGACCACAAGTATGAAGGGTAAAGTGTACAGACAGAGTGCAGGAGAATATTTAGAAGTCCGTGGTTGCGTAATCAACTCTAAGACTCAGTAACCACTTCGGCCAACTATGCACGGACCAATACGTTTCTCGACTCACATTACCTATTTTTGTAGGTTTTTATAAGGTCAAACTTTCAAATATTGAGGAAATAGATAAATGATATAGACTTCATGCATCAACATGTATTGTGAACACATTCATTAAATGACCTTATTAAGAATCCTTTCAAACTTCTAAAATCTTAACTTGGTTCCAACTAACTGCAGCACAATGAAGGAATGTGCGTTTCCACTGGAATATATCAGAGCGGAGCAAGACTGCCCCCATCAGAGCGAACTCTGCATTTATTTAGACAGTCAAGGGCGCCCCCTGCTGAGCGGTGGGCTTTGTAAAAGCATATAAATTCAAATAAAATATCTTAACCCTGATAGTGGTATTATGTTAAAAACAACTTGTGTAGTTTCATGAAAACACAGACCTTTACCTTTTTTTTATGGAAATGAATTCATCATTGTTTATCCTAAAGTCAGTATTCAGTTAAGGATGTAGGAGACAAACAAGCATTTCAACAAAGTACCGTACATGCATTCTTGTGATGTCATATAGTTCCAACATGTTTGGTAACCCAAAGCGTCTTCCACACAGAACAATAAGTTACAGCGTGGTCATACACAGTTAAGAGAGTAAGGAGATGGAAAACAGGAAAAATAGCATGGAGTGAAAAACAAATGACATAACAGCTTGGAATCCTACTACGAGCAACCCTAAAATTAGTGTTGGAACAGCCCTCAGCCTATTTCAGCTTTCGGGCCACTCGTGATGAATGACTTTTAATACTATAGGCACAGACACATGCAGCAAGAGAGATCCTTCAAACATGTCAAACTCCCAAAGGAAACAGTATCTCACTCCCCCAGACTCCGGCCACTTGCTCCAACATATGTAGAATTGGCGATGGTAGCTCCAGGCATTCAAAACCTTACGTCACTTCTTCCACACTGAACACTGCTCTGAGAGGATAAGGGAGGCAAAAAAGTACAGTTGTGTCGATCTACACAGGCAGGAAATGTGGCCTTGTGCATACACAAACACACACAGGACACTGGTCCATTGTCCAGTCCTCCTAATTATGTAAGCAGGAAGACTAGAGGGGATCATAAAGAGGAGCCTGCCCTCTCCAGGAAGCACTGCGCGCAAATTAAATATAACCGGACAATAACGGCTCACATAAACAGTGAAATTCAGCCACAAGCTCACAACAGTTGGAAACGTATACAATTATACATTCACCTGAAACGACCCGCCCTTTGTTCCTCATAACAGCTTCTCTCTAAGCACTCTTAGAGTAGTGCTTCAGGTAGTTGGCTGAAGGCTAAAGCCCTGCCAGGAGTACGCGTTTATAGAGAAGGACAGGGGCCCAGGTGCGGTGCGGAAGCAAAGCACCAGGCAACAGTGTATGAGCAATGCTGAATACAGAGAGAAGAATGGTCTTGACGTGCACGTACACACACACACATACAAATACACACGCACGTTTTTGTTGCGTCTTAGCCAGACAATCAACTTCAGAAAGTCTTTATTATGTAAAAAGAGACAAGTACACAACATAACATGCGGATAACAGTACATTTCTGGTATGAAAAATCAGAAGTACAAAATAATCCAAATGAAAGCGGAGGTTCAATATTGACCAACATTCTTGCTGGCTTTTTTTATTTCCATTTTGAGTCTGTAAAGTATAAGTGTCGCTACATGCTCCTGATAGGCCACAAACATAACTTCCTGTTTTTAGGCTACAACCCGGCTGGCCTCCTTCACGAGGCTTCCTCTCTTCTGCTACATCAGCCTCTCCAGCACGTCCAGGGCCAGCGTGGCCCTCGCCTGCCGCAGCACCAGCCGTGCGTGCTCCACCGCGCACGAGAACTGGGGCAGTGGGCCCGGCAGGGCTTCCAGAGCCTGCTCGGCATCCAGGGCGAGGGCCTGCACCTGTATCCGCAGAGTGTGGAGCCGATCCTCGCCCGGCCCCCGGGACTCTGGGCCTAGGGTGGCGGTCAGGGCGGTCAGGTGTCTGTGAAGCAGCCTGGCCCACTGCACAGGCTCCGCCCACAGGTTCAGCTCACCCTTCTCGAAGAGGAACTCGTCCTCCTCATCCTGAATGTAGACGGGCAGGAGTTAGTCGAGTGTCGAGTTAGAGTGTCCCCCCGCTGGGACTGAATGTACAACTAAACGCCCAATCATTAGCAATGAGAACCCCAGCCTTGCGGATTGTTGTTTTAGAAGTATGAAAAGGCGTCCCTCTGTGTAATCTTGTTCTGCAGACTCCCACCATTTCTATTCTACATCACAAGGACGAAAAGTCCTTCTAGGGCTAGACAACAAAATCACAGAAACACTTCAATCTAAACGAAAAAACCAAACCAGATCTTACCAGACTTGAAGGAATTTCACTGGCGGTTTCCCGTGTGCTCTCCTCATCTCCCAGCAGCCACTCTGCCAGGGTCAGCAGGCCGGCCCGCTCCTGTCCCCACACCACCAGCAGAGCACACAGCGCCCCCACGCCCTGGTCCAGCGCCACCGAGGGGGACACGCTCACGCCGGCCACATCTGCACAGTGAACAGGTGAAACAACTATTTCAATACGTTCACAGGGCGCCCTGTGGAGGTCCTCACCTCACACAGGACCTCACACTGCACTGACATTAGTATACATTCACATAGCACATCAAAAAACCACATGCGTTCAGACTCAACTCAATGTCAGCAAAGTTCATAAAAACATGGGAATGACCAAGTGGCTGCAGCACACTGAAATGACCATATGGTCTCATAGCATATTGTGTTGAGACCATATGGTCTCAACACAATATAAGTTCACGTAGCATATCAATTACAAAAACAAACTAGAGGAAAACTGTTTCAATAGATAAACTATTGTAATATATTTTGTCGATTTCTTAGAGGGCACGTGAGCACTAGGCCAGGTCGCCTGGGAGATGAAGCAGCACACAGGAATGTCTCTGTGCCTTTGATGGGCGGCGTGGTAAACCAACCACAAGGGCTCGTCTGACAGTTACTGCTTAGTAAGGGGTGGGGCGAGGTGGGGGGGGGAGGGTTTGACTGTACTCATTAAAAATCAGACAAACCCCCCCCCCCCCCCCCCTGCTGATTCCAGGGCTTTTGTCTCTGGGCCCTGGACCGGAGCAGGGAATGAACATGCAGAACACACCATACGCCCACACTTCAACACTCTGCTTTGGCACAGAGGATCACAAACTAAACATCGGGGACACTGGGGGTATCGAGTCATGGTGCCTGGGGTAAATCTGCAGCCAATATGTTATCTAGGGCCCGGATCAATCAACGATTTACAGGTGTTATTGTTGCACAGCTGTGCGACGAGGCAGACTGTGTGTGTGTGTGTGTGTGTGTGTGTGTGTGTGTGTGTGTGTGTGTGTGTGTGTGTGTGTGTGTGTGTGTGTGTGTGTGTGTGTGTGTGTGTGTGTGTGTGTGTGTGTGTGTGTCAATGTGTGTGTCTGTCTGTCTGTGTGTCTGTTTCCTCTGGCTTTGGAAGCTCTTCTGGGAAACGCAACTATAAATCAGTAATCTAACCACCATCAGGGGATGAGTGTGCGTGATATGTGTGAGTCAGAGAGAGAGAGAGAGAGAGAGCGAGAGAGCGAGAGAGCGAGAGAGAGAGCTCGTCAAACAGAGAGAGAAAGTCAGTCAAACTGAGAGAGAGAGTGAGATAGAGAGCGAGATCTAAACTGTTCCCTTTACCAATACACATTGAAAGCTAAACACACCTGCTTAACACAACCAACGTGTCCTGATGGTTTACTCCGCAGCATGTCACAAAAGGAACATGCCAAGAGGCAAAGGGAACAGAAAGGACGGCAAATTTGACCTGGATGTTCAGAACATTGGTAAATGACAGGCTTCTTGCAATTGGTCTCAACAGTATGTTTGAATTGGTCCACTAAAGCGATGAGTAGAGACGATCCTCTGAAACAGAAAGGCAACCATTACATCCCGGCCAATAAAAACACAGCTAGAGCCTGATCGACATCGGCAGTACGCAGTAGGGCGTTGGTGTTCCCACTATCATCTATCAAATCCATCGTCTCTTAAAGAAATAACCCTTAAAAAAAAATCACCACAACTATCATTCATGTATCAAGAAGATAACACATGGTCATTAACCGATCAACGTAGAACCGTACAAATGTAATAGATGTTTTGGTTGCATAAAAGTTCACATCAAGTCACATCAATTCTAGTCCAAATCATTGAATCTACATCAGGGCCTTCAGGACTCCATGTGACAGACAGTATGCCGCTCTCCTTTGAGAGGGGCCCTTGGGTCAGGTAGATATCTGCTGGGCTTGTAAAAAAAGGGAGGGAAAGTGGAGGTGCCAGGACAAACACCTTTAACGCAGGCGGCGCCGGGGGTTGTGTGTGTGTGTGTGTGTCTGTCTAACATCATCACTACGGCTAATGGCTCCAGTTGTCCATGCAGCAACTACCTGTCACACTGTCAGTCAGATGGTAACACCAGAGACATCAAAAGACATTTAGAGCCACCAGCCAAGACACACCATGGGAAGAGTGAGAGAAAGCTTGTGTAGCGTGGTTTTCAGGAGCTTGCACACACACACACACACACACACACACACACACACACACACACACACACACACACACACACACACACACACACACACACACACACACACACAGTGTACGTCTTGATTCCTGCAGGGTGGAGGCTGGGTTTGGGTGTGGAGGCTGGGACGGCCAGTTTAGTGGACATAAAGAGATGCTGCTGATTGCAGTGTATTACAGGGCTCTGACAGGTGGTCAGGTTTGAGTGACAAATTCCTTTCTTTACCGAAAAGCTGCCCTCCACCCCCTGCTCTGTTTTGGATTTCTCAGAAGGCCTTGATGTGAGACCAGGGCAGCAGCCTCATAACCTCACCAACACAACCTCCTCCTCCACCTCCTATCAACCCTCACAATAGGAAATCTTAGCTGCATTCAATTCATCCTCAAGTTCTTTTCTTTAAGCTGTGGTTTTTACACATCGCTTAATGCAATCTCCCCCCACGGCTTTAAGCAGGACACCACTCTATTTTCTCAAGGGGATAGTCTTACACGCCCATGTCGGCGCGTGGGTTTAGTGTGTGTGTTCTGTGTGAGTGTGTGTTGAGAAAAGAGTGTGTGCATGTGCGTGTGGGGGCATGTGGGTCGCTGTTAGTCAGTATTGTTTTACACCGAATAACTGTGCATGTATTTGACAAACTTATCTCCCAGTAGTACAAAAGGGTTTCAGTTGAATGGCTGGAGGTTGGGGCAGGGCAGCAGGTGTGAATACACTGGGTGTAGCACTGCACCCACTGGCACTCTCTGGTTACACCACGACTGGGCACGGCCAACACACACACACACACACACACACACACCATGGTGTGTGTGTGTGTGTGTGTGTGTGTGTGTGTGAGAGAGAGCGAGAGTAAGAGCTTAACCTTGGCAGTGTCGCTTGCGACATGGTACAACGGCATGGTAGTTTGTTCACACACATATTGGGGCTTATGATAACTTTTCCATTAGCGAATGAGGACAGACCTCTCGCTTTACAGCACAGAGATTTCAAAGAAATATATTTTTTGTAAGTATACACAATTTGAGATGTGCGACTCATTTTAATCAGTCACACCGTACGCCGCAATAGCACAGCAAAGCACTGTGAGCCTTGACATGAGCCAATTCGATTTTTTTACTGTATACATCTTAATGAACCTAAGCCCCTCCACTGCACACACATGTATGGCCACAGTGAAAGATGGATAAACACTGACATTTTCCAACTAAAACCACTCAGCCTGACACTGATCTAAGTTATTATTTTGAAAGCAGGAGACATCAAGGGTGACATTACGTCAGTGGTAGAGTAGGGGGGGTTACGGCACTGGGGGTATCGCATGTCTTATTGAGCAGGGATAAAGGGAGAGGGATGGAGAAGAGATAGGGTGTGGGGGGAGGGCTGTTCTGTCAGAAATGGGCCAGGAGAACGGATAAGAAATCACAGAGAAGGCTGCGTGAGGGTGTGTAGCCATCCAGGCTTAATCGCCTGCCATGGGGGACTTAGGCTACACTAATATTTCCATGTCACTGAAAATGTGCTATTTATTTTGTTAACCAGCGAATATCTAAGACAAAAGGTTTTCTACAGCAAAATATTTCACCTGGCAAGTTGAGGGACATGTTGATGCCAGGTGCCGGAATAATACATAATGCTGTGCAGAGAAGTGCACAGGAAGGATTTTTTGTGTGTATGAATTTCATCCGATGACTTCACAGAGGGAACTGGGACTTCGCACACCAAGGAAGTGCAATGCACTAGTTATGATAGACACACTTTAAATGACCAGAGGCGGGGACAGGCCAGTACCCCATAGCTGTGTGGTATCCAGGTTTTGGAATTGCATTATTCGCCTGACTCTGTGCTCCATTAGTTTCCCATACACTGCAGTTCAACAGGCCTATTGTAGTAGTAACCATTTTTCAAAATGTAATTGGTACAATCAATCTTTTCGCCACTTTCGGGAAAATTTTCCTCAGATAAATGAATGACACAAACACCCATGAAACCGAACAAGCAACCAGTTTGTCGAGAAATCCAGGTTAATTATGTGTGTTCCTCGACCCCTGTTTAGTTAATTATGGGAGTTGACACAGTGTTAACTCTAAGCTCATTGAAGTGCACAAAATCTCAGGAAAATTTGTAGCTATGAACTGCAAACAAATTTCCTCCTCCTTCACCGCTGAGCATTCATTTGTGCAGAAACCTATGCTGCATTCTATGTATGAGGCCCCAGGTTTGGCTGTGAGGAGTGCCTGTTGGGATAACCTGGATCCTACAGGCAACAGGTCCTGTTGACAGGGCCTGAAGAGGGGTACAGTGAAGCCCAAAGACAAGGAAGTCTGAGGTGTGAGAGGAAAATAAATAAGGAGAAGGGCCTGTGTGGGTGGTAGGGTTTATGTGCAGGGAAGGTGTGAAATCAAAACAAACCTTACACCAGCAACTTCCTCTCACAGAGGCCGGGAACATCCAGGCCAGAACCACTGTCACAGTTCAACAACAACAACTACAACGACGACACAATAGATACTATTTCCATGGAGACTGCAGACTTTCAGCAGCCACAGTAGACATTACCATGAATATAATAGTTTCAAAGAGGTTGATGGGTTCCACCATTGGCCTCAGAAAGGGCTTGTTTAATTTTTCAATGGTTCTCATGCAAGTCAATGGGCCCCTCCCTATGGGATGGGAGGGGCCCTCGCAGCACGTCTGTCCCCATTGATTTGTAAATCTGTGAATGCATGCTTGATATTCTTTGCCTGTAGGCCTGTGGGCTGCATGTCTCCAGTTGGGAAATAAACAAAACATGCCCGTGTTTAGCACTACAAAGGCTTTCGTCCACGGCAGGACATTGGTCTACAAGTCGCTGCTGCGTGTCTGTCCCATACGCTGGGCTGAGACGGTGGAATGGGGTTAAGGTAGGTTATGACCTACTGGGCCTGCAGGTCATTATGAAAGGCTTGAAGCGGAGTGGAGGAAGGATAGGCTCGAATAAATACTGGCGGCGACCACTACTGGGCTATGTCAACACTGAACAACAGTGCATTGGTCTGCTTCAGTTAAAACACACACACATTGTAAATCCACCTCCAGGGCGCACACACACATACACACCGAAAGTCCACCAAAGTCCCTGGCAGCGTTTGCTTTTCATCCCTCCGTCTTTCTCTCACGTTAGTACAAACCTGGGAAACGCACAGTAGAGTTTGATTTCAGATGCAATTAGTGAGGGAAAGTGAAGTGGTGGCCATGTTGGCAGTGTCGGGCTGGGGGGCTGAATTAGATTGGCTCTTCTGGGCCGTGGGGACAATAGGTCCACTGTGGTTCACAGCCCTGGCAGGAGAAGCCTGAGCCCTGCTTACCGTGATAATGCACGGGCACACTTGAACGTGCACTTGCCCACGTGCACACACATGCACTTAAAACCCAAAACCATACCGAGGAGTTTTTGGTTGGAGGAATTGTAGTGCAGACTTTCTAAACCGAGTGTGCACAGACACTTCATGTTGTCAACTAGTGTCTGTCGCCTTATACTCCCAGTAAGGCCACAAAGCTTATGCAAAGCTTGTTGGAGAAAAGAGAAACTGCATATCTGTATGTTAATTGCTACTTATTGAGCGATAGGTAACAAAATAGGGGAGAACTTGAAGCCAATTTACCCACAATAACCCATTTGGTCTGATCCACCTCCCCCATGGCTCCCGCCAGCTCCCTGCTCTCACATCCCCGGCTGGCCCTCCATATCAAAGACGGGGAGCTGTCGCCTCCGTCCTGGCCAACTCACACCTCACCTACTTGACTTCAGTGGCAGGTTGTAAAACGCAGCCCCCCCCCCCCCCCCCCCCCCCTCCCCAAACACAGCCACCTCTCTCCTATTGACGCATTACTGCCGCTAGACGAGCTGTCTCGCCTGGGGCCTGGGTCCTACCAGGCAACGAAGGCCCATTTGGATTATTTTATTAAATAATGAGGCTTTACTTGATCACGACTACATTTGGGCGGATAGAGTGGATGAACCACACATGAACAAACGGGGATCTCCCACGCCCTGTTTCCCGCAAAGATCACGCACGCACAGGCGCGCACACGCTGTGTAATTATGCCTATTGTGTTTGGTGTGTGTTTAGAGCGAGAAGGTCTGAACTCTTTGTCATGATGTCTAGGCTCTGACTGATAGCTAGCCTTCTCAGTCCCTGTCAGTGTAGAATAACACCAGATAAGATAGGATTAGATAAGGATAAGGGCATGAGCATAGAATAACAGAATTCCAGAGAGTGGGAGTTGGGCAAGACACCTTGGCAGATTCTATTGATGCGGGAAAGACAAAATAGAGACGTGCCTGGGCAGGGCCTCAGGACGTATGCACGACGGAGTTTACAGGAAGTCACACTCGGGGTTGTTGTGACGACGGCGGGGCTGACAGATGTCGCTCGTCCGGTTGAATGGGTTTGTCTGGGTGACAAAACGGTGTGCGAGAACTTTACGACGTGATGGGACTCTGATAGCTGCCAATGTGTTGTTCAGTGTTTGCGTTCTCAAGCCAATCTTTGTCTTCCAAAAGACAAACATCACACATTTCTGCACAATGACAAATAACCACAGAGACACACGGACACACACACGAGCCAGAAGCCCCAAAGCAGAGCGGGAATTAAAGCTCTTTGTTCCAGGAACATTCCACAATGATCAACCATTGAGAGAAACGACGTCATCAGAGCTCCAAAAAGCGTCAACATGTGTTTATCAGCAGTAAAGTCAACAGGTTGCTCTCGCGCCATGTGTTCTCTGTAGGTGAGCAAACGACGTACCATGTTTGTAATAGATGGGATTGCAATGCTTAAATGCTTGATGTTTGCAAACAAGGCCGGTGTTTCAGTCAGAATCAGAAATACTTTATTGATCCCGGGGGTGAAATGGGTCAATTGATTAATGGGTTAGAATTGATCATGCAGTTAGCGATCCCTCGCGATGCCTGATCAGAAGTATCTCCTACACAGGACACAGACAAGAGATAGCAGGCCAGAGAATATTCAGTTCTGTTTCAAATATACATTTTGGCTTGTGCAAACCTGCAATGACTCATTGTAATGCTGCTATCCATTTGGATTTACGAAGTGGTAAAGTCGCAAATCTCCCAGCTTTCTTGCGGCATTTCACTGAGGCACGCCCCCTTTTGGTCGTAGTAACTCGTCGCTTACAAAGTAGAGCGAGCAGAGCTGTACAACTCGCAAAGAAGATGGCTGCGCCCATAGTTAATGGGGGATGAGATGTATTTTCTTTCTATTTGTACCACGTTGGTGGTTTTAATGTCGTTTTTAAAACCTCTTACACACTTGATTTCATTGCTGCTTTAATCCGGTCACCAATATATGCATTGCACGGTCTTGCTTTGCGTGCAATTCAATGTAAAGTTTTGTTTTGAAGCTGATTTGCTAAAGAGGCTATGTTGCTAATGATGACTAGCCTGCTACGACTCCCCCTCGTGGCTCGACAGAAACACAAATGGCAAACTGGAAGGCTGGAGCAAGGGAAATACGTCACGTTCTCGCTGAAGCTGGTCGTTCGTACCAGCGTACCATCCAAATGGATAGCAGCATAAGCCCACCTTCCTGGATAGTAGCTGGTATGGAAAAAGCACAACTGATACAGAAGGCTATGCCCGGCTGTTGGTTTGTACCTGAATGGAGTAGGTGTGGTGCAACATGGGAAATGAAGTCCGAAGCAGAGTCGCGCACTTCCTGATCCTCATCCTGTAGCAGTGTCAGCAGGCTCCGCCACAAAGACAGCGTGGTAGAGAGGCCTGACACACACAGACACACACATAAAAAAAACAACAACATTATATTACAAAAGCTTCTTCAATTTAGAAGTTTCAGCAAATAATTTGCTGGGGACAATGAAAAAAGGTTAGGTAAAGGTAAAAGGACAATAAACTAAGATACAAATCCATACAATAAAGATAAACCCTATGCCAGGGTGCCACCGCTTTCTGATAGACAAAGGAGTGTGTGGCCGGGACTCACCCAGAGGCAGGGTGGGGCTGGCCAACAGGGGCGTGGTGGAGTTCACCAGCACTTCAGTGACCGCCAGCTTCACCTCTGCTGGATGGTCGTCGCCACAGCATCCACACACCAGCCTCCCCCAAAGGGTCGGGAGGTCACTAGCGCACAAGGTCTGTGCGACACAATACACGTATGAAAAACAAAAGAGACCCTGCTAAAGGATAATGTGCAAGAAGGGATAATGTGCCAGAAAGGATAATGTGCCAGAAAGGATAATGTGGCAGTACCTTCCTTTTGGCTTTAAAATACTATCATTACACACAGACTTTGGAGGCAGAAAGAAACATGAGAACGCAGGGTTGTTCAGTAGCAGTGAAGCTGCGTCGTCACTGCTTAAAAACCAACCCCGGCTAAAAATACCGCGCAGCATTTGGCCGCTTGCGGGAGGTGATATTCCCTGACATCGGCCACGCCCGGGACATTTTCTGCTCCAAGGTCCCTTTGATTTTTATCTGCCAGCACAGCCTCTTTATCAGCCTTCACCATAGTGCCAGGAGTCATGCATTCAGGCAGGAGGCTTACCTGGGGGTCAGAGGTCACCAGTTGAACCAGCAGTCGCGAGGCCAGCGTCAGAGCATCGCAGAGCAGCTCCACACTACAGACAAATCCACAAGAGACCAGGGGAACAGCAGTCAGCAGGGTTTGAATTCCTGGGTTATTTCTATCCCCATCTAAGCACACCTTATAATATTTTTACTTTGGTGGTTAAATTATGCCAGGATATACTCTGCAAATAAGGAAGGGCCTTATTACACACACAGACACACAGGAATTCCCCCCCACCCTCAATACCACCA
Source organism: Gadus macrocephalus (assembly GCF_031168955.1). Taxonomy (NCBI): domain Eukaryota; kingdom Metazoa; phylum Chordata; class Actinopteri; order Gadiformes; family Gadidae; genus Gadus; species Gadus macrocephalus. The sequence continues at coordinate 13,021,502 of NC_082396.1, read as the reverse complement.
GCACCCACATCTCCCCGATGTATTGAGTTACGGTCCACAATGGACGTGTGCTGGTACTCTACCACTACTTTAAGCAACACAATGGTTCCAAGTGCCATTCAATCACAGGGGGACAAGAACACGCAGCAACCCAATAGGACCCCCTCCTCACTTTAATCATAACCCTCCAGCCCCTCCAAAGGGAAAGCGGATCCGGCGGTGATGGGGGATAGCTGTGTGCTCGGAGGCAAAGGGGGGCCTTTACAGTGTGACGATGTGCTTTGTAATTCAAAACATTTGAACTCCTCCTATTCACTTGTCCAGAGTGAGAACAGCACACAGCGGTGGGTTTTCAAACAGCTTTTTTAACCCACAGTAACACACCTAAAAACACACCGTGTTTTTAGGAGAGAAATCAGGGCGTTTTTCTTTGTGCCTGCCTCTATACGCTCGATATTGTCGCAAGAGACATGCGTGTTTTGTCATGTTTAGTTGTGGAATGAATCCACACACCCACACCCTAGTGGCGCGCACCTGTGCCCAGGTGTAGGGTTAAGGTGCAGTGTGTAAACCTATATGTTGCTCCACGGACTGTGGCTCTGAATACCAGCGTGTCAGCGGGCCTGCCACCGCCTCCTGAGGGCCCATTCACAGACAAAGGTAGGGGGAGGAGGGAACATTGTGATCATGGGGGGGGGGGGGGGGGGGGGGGGGCTTTGCCCTGAAAGACATCCATTTCTAAGTTCATCCATCACAGCTTAAAGGGCCGGGCATCCAGGTGCTGGGGTTTTATCTTATGCTTGGCGGGGCTGCTTTACCTGTCACTTGATCAGGCGTAAAGGTAACAGTGAAGCTGTTACTCCAAGTATACTCCGGTCAAAGGACCTGGTACTAGCTATCAAGTTTTCTGTTGCAATGCTTTTAAGAAACCATGCAGAAAAAGCATCCGTCCAGAACACATGTTAAAAGGGTCATGGATGAAAAGTGTGAATTCTTCTCGAAAAAACTTGGCAGGTTGGGCCGATCACAGGGGAAGAAGGGGACGCACACATAAGGCTCTGTACTCACCTATGAGCCGAACTTTGGACCAGGGACAGTAGGCGAGACAGAACGTGGATATGAGACAGCTGCTGGTCTCCATCCCTCCAGGGGATCTCCTCACCATGGGAGCTGAGCCTGCACAAGACCCGTAGACTCTGGGAATCAGCAGAGGAGGAGGGGAGGAGAGTGAGAGGAGCGGGCCAAAGAAACAGGAAAGATGGTAGTTGGTGCGAGAGACAGAGGGGCCATTAGAATACTTTAAGGGTACTGAAGAATGTTTCATATACACAGAAGGCAGGAGAGACTAGACAAACATAGAATCGCTTGTAGCCAAAAATAATCATATGCTGACGGTAGATGTTGACAAAGGAGTGAATTAACGTTGACCCAGTTCAGTTGTACAAAATATTTGTGGGAGCGAGTGCAGATTTTCCAAATCTAAGTAGCAGTACCCAGGTTATAATGAGAATGGTATGAGATGATCTATCGTGCCCAAGATTCGAATATTCCTAGATTAATTAGCAGAGGGTCAAGGGTTTGCTGGGCGCTTGTTATGTTTTGACCCAGTAATTGGGACAAAGGGCAAACTAATTTTCCTCCAGTTGCTTGACATTTACCCCCCAGGGCTGACACTCTGGGGTGCGTGTTATGCAGTGTCATTGGAAAAAGTGCCGTGCATAATTACAAGTAAAGCATATAGTGATGAAAGCATGGAATACATGCTGCTCATTTCGAATGAAACCAAATAGACTTCACAATAACATCTAGCCAGAAATGATACATAGATAAGAATGTGTATGTATATATATATATATATATATATATATATATATATATATATAAATAAATAAAAAAAAAATTATCTAAATAGTAAAAGACAAATTCCTAATGGCTTCAATGTGGCAGTGAACAGTCATGAGTTTTTCAATATTGTCTCACTCAATATTGTCTCACCCCAAGACCCCAAAGTAACCGGAGAGTAAAGGTCAGCAGTGGGGAATTCAGCCGGAGAGATGCAACTTAATCTGGTCACATCAGCGCAGCCATCGCACAGAAATGATGGGGCAACTCAGCAAGATTTACAACCCCCATCCAAAATAGAACATCAAATATATATATACGTACATACACACATATGTAGATCTCCATATGGCGCACGCACACACACACACAGACAGACACGCGCGTTTGGTAAGGGATAACGGGGGGGCTGCTTCTGCCGATCTCTCAACACAGCTTTGGTGTCCTCTGGTCTTTACTGCCTGGCTGGCCGGGAGCCCTGGAGTATTTTTACCAGAGCGCCATGCCGGGCAGATCATCCCTATGCACACCCTTAACCACGAGGTGCACAGCTGCCAGCCCCTCCCCCCCCCCACACACACACACACTCACACGGTGACCTCCGTTGTACATCTCCTGGCGCGAGATGTAAGCTTACTTCCTGCATTTCTCAATGTGTCTGTCTCCTAATGTTTTCTCTAGTTTTGCCACCCCACTAGGTTTGGCAGCACTTCTGTCCATCCATCCATCCAACCATGTTTATCGGGTCTGGACAACAGTGGTGGTGGTGGTGGTGGTGGTGGTAGCGTGCAGACCCAAGCAAACAAATGTCTGTTATTCGGTCCATTATGTTCATGGTTAAAAGGATTCTCACTTTCAGAAATAATCAAGCAGTGCCACTAAGCTGTTGCAACTGTGTGCATGCTATCCAAGATAATTCAATGTGAAAAAACCTTTGAATAATAACAATATGGCTGTATGTCCGCATACATACAGAATATATTCGGGCATGTGAGCAGTAAAGGAAAGTGAGAGCTGCTACCAGAACCTATGGCACTAGCATCTGCCTGCCTGCCTTTCCCTCTCTCCTGGCCAGTCTGGCTACTACTCTCTCCCTCTCTGTCCCTGTATTTCTATTTGTTAAACACGTGGGTCTGTCTGGGACTGGCCAGGGCCTGCCCGTCTCTCTGTGTCTCTGTGATTCAGCCCTGATATAGCAAAGTGGGATCTGTGAATCCAGCTGGCCTACCCCTCTCTGCACCTGACTGCTGCTACACAGACACAGACATCCACCCCCACACACACAAACACAAATAAATAGGGCTCAGTCACGTGCAGCAACACACAAAAACTCTGGCCGAAGTCAGCAAAAAACCTTAAACTTTCAAGGCCCTAACATCTCAAGAGTCCAACACCTTGCGTAGAGCTGGGAGAAACTGACTTGGATAGACGTAATTCAAGACTCTCTCAATGCTTGTTAACGTCACATGCATATCGACCTGGAAACATAGATCTATAAAGTCCTGACACAATCATTTCACTTCAAGGCATGTTTTTTTCTTTTTAAAACGGACCCTCACTACCGCTCCACTTCGCTGCCAGTCCTCCCCTCACCCGACCCCACCGAACAAATGGCAGGCGGCTTTTGTTGGCTGGCACGGCCGTGGAGCGCGGCGGGCGCGGCTTAACGGGCCCACGCTTAAGCACTAGCGGCTGGGCAGTAAAGCGGCACAACAGCGCTCTGCTTATGAATATAGCCGCGCGCGGGATTAACACCAGACGTCCTGGGCAAATACGAAGCGCACAGACACGCATCCGTTTCAAAACAACACAAACACACACACACGATTGGGCTTAAGTTCTGGGAAAGGGTTGATGACGGGGAGTGATGGGAGTGACAGGGAAGGGCAGAGCAGAGGCGCGGTTTGAATGAGACTTTCTGAACACAGAACACTGAAACAGGAGGATGTAAAGACCTGCATTTACCCAAACAAAACCAAAGCTGTAAAAGCGCAGAACCTTACAAAATATAGTGTGTGGGAGTGCGTGTTGTCTCTGTGTGTGTGTGTGTGTTGCGTGAGAAAGAAAGAATCAGGGTGTGAGATCTTGGGAGAGAGAATGAGTGGGCGAGAGATGTTGTATAATCAAGGAGAGAAAAGACAGAGGGAGAAAGAGACACACAGGTTAAGGGAAAGAGAGCGATGAGGGGGGGTGGGGGATAGCCCTTTAGCGAAGATGCTTGGCATGGGTTCCTGCCACCAATTAGCCTCTCACGCAAGCCTCTGGAATATGGATTTGGACGTGTAATCAATTTGCAAGAAATTGTCATCAGGAACGAGTGTAAAATGAGAGGAGATGTGTTCATTCTGCCCTGGCCCCTTCTTCTTGCCAAAAGCTCACTAAGCCCCAGTTGTTATGATCGTTTCATCTCTGAGAACGTACGAGTCAAAGGCACACACCCTAATGTATACACACACATATGGGAGAAAGGGAAGATGACGCATGGATAACACTGTATTAAGGTGCATACAGGCTAATTGCAATACATCTAACCAATGCACATTCATCTGTGTGTGTGTGTGTGTGTGTGTGTGTGTGTGTGTGTGTGTGTGTGTGTGTGTGTGTGTGTGTGTGTGTGTGTGTGTGTGCTCCCACCTTGGCCAGACACTGGGGGTGGGTCTCATTCAGAGCCAAGCTGCTCAGGGTGAACAGAGTAGACTTGTCCAACCAGCTGCGTCTCTCCTGCGCCAACTCCTCCTCCTCCTCCTGCTCCTCCACCTCCTCCTCATCAAGCTTCTCCAGGAGCCCGTCCAGCACCAGCTCCCTCACCTCGTAGAGGGGCCCCCGCAGCACGCTCTCCAGGAGCAGGGTCCCTGCCCACAAAGGTCTCCAGGGCCCCTGGAGGCTGGCGCTGAGGGCCACGCGGGTGAGGCTCAGCAGGTACTGCACCGCGCCGGGCCCCAGAGAGCTCAGAAGGGAGGCGGTGGCGACGGTCGGGGGTCCACAGGGCCCCAGCAGTTCAGAGGCCGCCAACACGGCCAGGGTCTCTCTGCGTAGCTCAAGGACCTCGGAGTCTGGAACCCAAAACATATGAGAGGAGACATTTATCACTTACTGGGACCACTGGTTTATCTTCTGGGATAACTTGAGGGAGAAGGCAAGGAAGGGATTAGTGCCTGGCTCAAGGGCATATCCTCAGCAGACGATATGGATGATGTACGGTGGGCTTCAGTTCCCAGGGCCCAGTGCATAATACCCCCCTTGGTTTTTCTTCATGGCAGATGCAGTTACTTTAACAAATGAAGTCCAGACAGCATTATCTGTTTACAACGAACCTGGCAGTGGAGAATACATTCCATCTTCATCTGAGACCGCAACTCTGAAGCCACATTAGTTGTATTTTGGCTATTTGTGTTATTGTGTCTTCATCCTTAGTTTCCACTATATACACACAGAGTAATGGTCCCACTTTCCTTTGTGATGGTGCAGGAACCAATGCTAGAAAAAGTCTTCTATTTACTAGTCGTTTAGCAGATGGTTTTATACAAAGGGAGTTGAGGGTAAGGCTGGTGCCTACGGGTAGACTTTACCAATGGGCTTTGAACCAACAGCCTTTTGACCGGGAGTCAACTATCATAACCATTTCACTTTCCTCCCCCAGCAGGCTACTTTTACTGTAGGATATCGGTATGGGGTCTATTGAGCGCTACGAGAGACACAGCGCAAATCTTCCCCATAAAACAACAAACCGGGATAAAACAGGAAAAAACAAGATTCGAAATTGGTGCCAAAGAGCACAAACAGCACCAATAAACAGATTGCCGGTCCAGGGGGAGCAGAGAGCTGATACACAGGAGGGGAGATGCCCTTTTCTCGTCTGACCTTTTTATTGGCCAGGCCTGCCTGCGCCGACTCAGCCCCCTGGGAATTTACACCCTTAAGTGAATGAAGGACCAGCAAATAAACACACAGACACGCACACACACACACACACATGCGTGCACGTGCCCGCACGCGCACACACACAGATTTCCTCTGAAATCTAAGTGTAATCCGGTAGTAGCGGTTATTGGGTAACCCGATGCCCTTCTAAAGCTGCTCCCCTCGCAGCCAGTCCCTCCTGGAGGCTGCACAGAGCCCGCTTTGACAGCTAACTCAATTAGTTTATCACACACACACACACACACACACACACACACACACACACACACACACACACACATACACACACATACACACACACACACACACACAGAATGAAATCCGGCCAAAGTCAATTAGTTTATCAAACACACACATTTTCATACACACACGAATGCACACACACAAACACAGTTGTGCAGGCACGTACAAACATATACGGCTCACACACACACAAGGAACTCAATCTAGCTGAACTCAACATGGGCCAAGTCAAAAGAGCGGAAAAAAAATGATGCATTCCTCCGGAGACAGGTCCAGGTTACCGTGGAGATGGGCCAGGTTACTATGGAACCTGATCCTCAAAGGGGGGTCCACTGGGTGACCACAGCAAGAGTGGACAGAATGGGGAGGGGTCGGTAATGACTAAGTGTGTGTGCTTGTGTGTGTGTGTGTGTGTGTGTGTTTCAACTCCTAAAAACACTGTGCCATACATTTCTGCATTGTGCCATGTTCCTAAACATGCAAAAACAGAACAGATGTGTCAGGTATTTGGGCATCTATGTCAACCCCGCATGCAGACACATTCAAGAGGAACCCTCCTCAGAGAAAACAATATGAATAAACAAGTGTGTCACAACATAATGAGAATTATTGTCTTCACTCTTAAATGAAACCATACATTTTATAAGTAACAGTCTAAAAAATACTGAACCGAGAGATGCAAGCAGGCAACTAGAACAAAGTAACTCAAACTTTTACCAAAACAAAGTTAAACTGACATTAGTCAGTAAATTCAGACGTTGTGGATTAACATTTTAAAGGTTCCATGGCATGCTACTTTATGAATTCTTTAATATAGATATTAGTGGGCCCCTAACACAGTATTTGAAGACGTTCACGAAATTCAGCCGTGGTACAGAATTACAGCCACTACGAGGCATCGTAGTGGCTGCATCGCTTCCCATTGTCAGTATCCCTCCTTGACCAACAGTGAACGCAAACTCAGCCAGCCCTGGTAAAATAAAATGTTCCTGTAGCCAGTGGGAAGACAAGCAAAAAACGTCCTGTAAGGACACCAATATCCTCAGACAAAGTCTCTGTAAAGGTTTAAAATCAAACCTGTGTAGTATACTGGCCCCTGTAGAAAAAAAATCTGTTAAAATCTTCTTCTGAAACCGATTACCTTTCGGTACAATATACGCTAACAAAACAGGATACACTTTGAAATCAGACCATCACACTTTCTGGTTTCTGGCCCAGGAGCTTAGCAGTCTCAAGATTCAACTGCAGTTCTCCAAATGCTATGCACAGTGCTAATAAAACATAATTTACCGTGAACGTTACCACGCAATGCTAGTTCAGGTGAGTACCGTCGTAGCACAAACAACCTAGCAATTACATTCATAATGTAAATACATCATTGCATTAAATATAAATTGTATTTAAATCTAAACATAGAAGGAAAGAATTCCATTGCCAAATTATTTTCTGGAAACTAAATTGAATTCACGGGAAAGGACATCTTTTGGAGAAGATGATCCTTTTTTTAATAAATTCAAATTTTCTCAGTCCTATCATCATTCTTGATTGCACAAATTGTTTAAGCAGGAGAACTGGAGGTGTTTCCAATAGTCCATCCAGCCCTTACGTCAACAGGAAAATGAATTGGATTTTTCCATTCAGAATGCAGACAGTCAGATTCTACCAGAGCCAAATTCACAATCTTTAGAGCCTGACTACTTATGACAAAGACGCATCTGTACGGGAGTATTTTAGTCATCACGTTTGAATAATGCCATGGTTTGAAAAGACCAAGAAAAACAGTGATGCTAAATGTTTGCCCAGAGCCTTTCCAACAAGGACTCTAACCTCTCATGCAGGTCTGGTGTTGACCAGATCGGATGCCAGGACTAGCGTTGGAGCTTGTGCTACATTGGCATCACAAGACAGGGCACCGCCAACACGCCAACCAAGTGTGCAGTTAAATCATAAAATAAATGTGGTGGTGGTAGACACGTGCTCCACCATGTTAACAGAGGGCAGAGGAGAGACGTGTGTGCGCGACCCCAGTGCACACGCACACACAGCTGGATTTCACATCAGACTCGGCCTGAATTACCCAAACTGTGAAAAACAAACCCCAGACACTATGTGTGTGTGTGTGTGTGTGTGTGTGTGTGTGTGTGTGTGTGTGTGTGTGTGTGTGTGTGTGTGTGTGTGTGTGTGTGTGTGTGTGTGGAGGAGCTTCCTCCTTCCCATAATCACGTAGCTTCACAATTTGCTCGGGTCCCTCCCTCTAATTACCTTTAAGGCCATGTGTCCATGTATGTTTATGTGTCTGACGAGGAGTCTGTGTGTGTGTTCACGTGTGTGTCCCTCTGTCTGTTCTTCATGTGTCTTCACAGCCCTCCTTTGGTGATATAAATACCAGTAGGCAACAAAACCTCTTTCCCTGGCAGCCGTAATGGCTGGAGCGTTCCAAAAATTTGCTAGCCACATTAAACTGGTTTACTGGCTCAAAATGACCTGGTGCAGGAAAAAATGACCGGTTACCTGACCAGTGACTCAGAGGGACAACCTTGCTTGGCCTAGTCAGTGACTGACTAGGCCAAAATGCCCACCAATGGTCAGTTTGAACGTGGATTTAAATACTTCCAAACACACATGATGATGGGCACAAAGTGTGATGTAGGGGTACGGTCCACATGAAGTGGCTTATCCGTGAACAGGGGAAGCGTCAGCGTCAATGCTAGGGTTGGGTTATTCGAGCCCCTTGCTAGGAAGGATGCTGTCCCGGGACATGCTAGCTTGTTTGTGAAAAGCTGCCTCCGCCATTCAACAATGGAAATCTACTGCTTTGTCCCTGATCACTCGAGGGAACATAGGGAGTAAGGCAAGGTCATTTTGGGTTCACGAGACACAGCTACAACGTGATAATATTCCAACAAAACAGATTTACTCAGTAACTTGGACTGAGATTGGTTCTGCTTTGAGAAGTTAGCAATAGCAGCTTGGAGCAACATGAAGAAGAATAAATAAATGCACATTAGTGATGCCGTTTTAAAGTGAATCAACATGCCACAAATACAATGAAGGCTACATCCTAAGTGTTGTTCAAGTGTCATTAGTTTAAAATGTGCCATCCTGTCCATGTGCCCACAGTTCTGCTTTGATTTGGCCTCCTAGAGTCTGTGAAGTCTGAATAGATATTCAGGAACAAATGCAGAGAGAGAAAATAAGTAATTTTGCAAAAGGCACAGAGAGTAATGTTTGGGACCATCAAATGTGGAAGAGAGAGGTAGTGGTAAATGTCTGAGAGACCGAATCCATAATCTTTTGGTTTGTCATGGGAAAATGTGCGTGATTTCCAACGTCAACTATAGCATGTGTTGGGCACATGGCAACCCAACCAAACCCAATTGTTTCTGTGTGTATGCATGTGTATGTATGTTTGTGTATGTGTGTAGAACACTCCTTGTTTAACTGGGTCAAAGGCACATTCTGACCATCTGTCCAAGAGCGCTCACATTTGGTTTCACATTCTTGCCCTGTGCAGTCGCCTCCCTCAACACACACACACACACACACACCAACACGCATGTGTTCAACACAAACACAGACACACACACACACGTGTGCAACTCATACACACAGAGACACAGACACACAGACACGCATGTGCGCAGCACACACACACACACTCAAAGACACACGCGTTTGCACTTAGCCATACAAATGACCGGCTTGTGTCAGGCATTAGTCGGGGCAGAACAGCCAGTGCGCGCTCACAGGCCCATCTAAACTGTGCACCGCAACAGGGAGCTTCCCAGCAAGTGGTGGAAACAACAGTCCCTTGTGTCTGGTGACAAGATAAACTTAGCAGCCGTTGATGGAAAGCGGCTAGCAGTGGTGCATATAGGCACTCTTCAGTGATCCCCCCCAACACACAGCCTATGGGATGGCAGTGACGGATAAGTTGCTGGTTGTACTCAGAACGGAAAGACAGGTTAATTTGGAAAAACCCTACAGATTTTGGAAACGTCTAGACTATTCAATTCAATTCAATTCAAATTACTTTATTTTTCCGTTAGGAACTTCAGATGTGGAGGAGCAGCAGGGTGTGTCCATACCCAACAGTACATACAATAAACAAAAGAAAAACACGCACACACTCGCAAACATACACCATCAGCCCTGCAGAAAATAAAAATAAAAATCCTTGCCCAAGCCTAATAAATAAATAGTATTATTACCTCCATAGTGGAGGATGAATAAATAAATCGTATGGATGCCGGGACAAAACTTGACAGGGCTCTGTTTGTCCTTACTGTAGGGGCTCTGTATCTGCGGCCTGAGGGTAAGAGGGAACACTGGCTGTGTAGAGTGTGTGTGATGTCAAGGGTGATTTGTGTTGATTTCTGCTTAGTCCTTTTGTTGTATATATTGATGAGGGATTCCTGCTGTTGTCCAATTATTTTGCTGCTCAGTTTGATGATTCTGTTTAGTGGGTTCCTATGGATGTTGGACAGTGCTCCGAACCAGGAGGTGATGTTAAAGGTGATTATGGATTCAATGAAACATCTGTAGAATGCTGTCAGAACGGATTGGTGGACCTGGAGTTTGCGGAGTTTACGAAGGAAAAAGAGACGTTGCTGGCACTTGGAGTGGATGATATCAGTATTTGTTTTGAAGTTGAGTTTGTGATCGATTGTTGTCCCAAGGTATCTGTATGTGTCAACCCTCTCTATCGGCTGGTTGTTAACAGTCAGAGTGGGGAAGGTGGAGGGGGCCTTACGGAAGTCTATAATTAGTTCTTTTGTTTTGGTGATGTTGAGGTCAAGGCAGTTCCGCCTGCACCAGTCTAAAAAGGTGGCCAGCTCGGACTCTAACTGATCTAATGAGTTGGTGGAGTCCATGATGACAGTGTCGTCAGAATACTTGATGTATGTGATGTCTGGGTTTGTGCTTCTGCAGTCGTTGGTGTAGAGTGTGTAAAGAACTGGTGAGATGACAGAGCCCTGTGGAGCACCTGTAGAGATCCTTCTGGATGAGCTAAGGTGGCCGTTAACTCTCACTCTCTGGTGTCTGTCTGTCAGGAATGAGAGGACCCAGAGTGTGAGGTGGGGATTGACATCCATCTGACTAAGTTTTTGTCCCATTAGATGGGGTTGCACAGTGTTAAAGGCACTTGAGAAGTCTATGAACACCAGCCGCAGAAATGACTTGGGCTTCTCAAGGTGGGTGTAAGCTCTGTGCAGCAGCGTTAGTGTGGCGTCGTCTACCCCTCTGTGACGTTTGTACGCAAACTGAAGCGGGTCAGCATACTTACTGACCTCTGCCTGTAATTGTGTGAGAATTAGCCTCTCAAAGCCTTTCATGACCAGGGATGTTAAGGCCACAGGTCGATAGTCATTATCACAGGTTGGTTTACTCTTTTTGGGCACAGGGCATATGATGACTACATTCTTCATGTGCCTTGCTGCCATAAAGTTTCAAATCAATGTGGATACAATTTTAATTTAGGATACAATTTAAGATTATTAACTCTTAAATTATTATTAACTGTTACTCCATCCCTCATCCACCCATCCATCCATCAGACCGGTAGTAAAGTGAGTCTCACCTGGGAGAAGGATGGCCAAGGGTCCACACAGACACTGCAGGACATCCAGGTAGGCCCCCCTGGTCACCACGCAGCAGTTCTGTCTGATGGGGGCAAGGAAAGATCCACAAACTCATTCATCAAACCACATTTCATATTGTATCAATGCATGTTATATACCATCTGTATTGTTTTGGAGTTAGACGACCAACTTTTAATAGCAGCGCGTTACCGAGAGCCCAGGAGACTGAAGCAGACCATCTGGCTGGGAACCACAATGATCAGAGCCCAGACCCCCCTCCCGCCTCCCACCGCTTCAACGTCAGACTTTTGGAGAAGCTGTTGTTAATCTCTCACCGCAAAGGTTTGAGCTGGTTCATTGTTGTTCTTTTTTTTTTACCGTTTTTTACCGTTTACCGGATTGGCTGTGTGAAATCAAAACAACAAGGCTTCTCCAACAGTTGCGTTTTGATTACACTGGCTGCTTTCAGAAACCAGAGGACTTGAGCCATAAACTGCGAACTGAAATGGCGTTATTGGTGCGTGCATACAATGTATATTTGTGATTATTTACAGACGATGCAATGGTCTGTGACTGCCTTTCTCCAAGAAATAATATCATCGTGCCCTTCTCATGCCCTTCTTGAATACCTTGATAGCATGACGCAGACAACACAGATTGTCCCATGTATAGAGGTCCTCAGTAAAGCACCAGTGCAGGACCTCCAAGCATGAGCAGAGGTTCCTCCACCAACCAAGCTCTTGGTATGATGGATTACCATAATTAGAAATGTCATAGATACACAGGAAAAACTTTTCTCGTTCTTTCAAATGTTTGTGTGTGTGTCCACGCAATGTATTTATGGCTATTAAAAAGACGGTACCAGAGTAGACCGTTCGCTGAGCCCAATGAAGTAAAGTTAGTCTTCTCAATGCCCTTCTAGCAAATGTCTGCAGTTGTGATCAGAGGACAAAGACCACAACGAAACAAACAGGAGTAGCTGCCGCTTCTGAGCCACATTAATGGGAGGTGGCTTCAGACATGACATGAATGGATGCGTGCCCGGCCCCAAGGCTGAGATCTCAGATCGGATAATATGGGTGGGAGGCTGATTATATTTATCTGTGTGCATTTTGTTTGTAATGAATCCTACTGTAATAAACGTATTGAGGTTAGAGACACATGAGATGCCTGCAGCTTTTTGGCTGTTTCATATTTGACTCATGGGACACACACACACACACACACACACACACACACACACACACACACACACACACACACACACACACACACACACACACACACACACACACACACACACACACACACACGCAGAACAAAAGCATGACTGACTGCTTGTCGATGATGTTCCATTTGCAATGTTTAAACATTTAGGTTGCCAGTGATTCACAATCCTGCCAAACACTTACATAAACGAGATACAAGGGCAACTATACACGTATACGTTATACCATACACTATATAACGTGTGGCCACGTGCTCAAAGGATGGGTGTACAGCAGTGTATTTGTGTTTATGTGCCGACAAGAGTGTGTGACATAATTTTAGGTTTCAGCGTGTCTCAATAAACACATGTATCGGTCTATTTTCCCTGCCTCTTTTATCTGTGCGTACGGGGGGTGGCGAGGCCGACTGTGTGTGGGCACGGGGCAGTATGTGTGTGTAGATTATTTATATACGATATTATTTATATGCGTTCACTGTGCGCGACCGCAGCGCGGTGAAATCCCACAGGTTTGTGTGTGTGAGAACAAGAGGAACAGTGTGTGGGGCTGACATCAGCGTTTTCATCACCCGCTTTATTAATAACACACACGGACAAATGTACACCTTGCCCGTTAGCCCCCATGCATGCATGAGCCCCCCCCCCCCACACACACACACACAGGTGAAGACAGATTGATTTAGGGTCAGACATAAACCATTTCAACCTGTTTGTGGGTTTCTGTGTGTGTGTTTCTGCATTTGAGTGCATATAACTGTGTGGCATAAAAAAAGGAAAACAGCAACGATAAGTCAGGAATCATCAGATCCCTATCCAAACAATGAATCTTCATTTGGGGAGGGAGGGCAATAATGGGTCAGGACTCGCTCCATATGTGGGAGGGAGGGAGGGAGGGAGGGAGGGAGGGAGGGGGGAGATCCAGCAGGTCAGGACTCACCTCATGTGGGGGAGGGAGGGAGTGAGGGGGCTCTAAGGGGTCAGGACTCACCCCACGTGGGGAAGGGAGGGAGTGAGGGGGCTCTAAGGGGTCAGTACCGTGGCCACAAGTAGCCGGTGGTGAGCAATGCAGGTGGGCGGGCGGCCGGCCCCCCTCCCACCCACCCACCCACCCACCCACCACCGCTGGCCCGTCACGAGCAGGAAGGGCCAGCTTGAAACAGAACAGAACACCGCGGCCCGCGAGCTCCAGCTCTGACTCACAGCAGAGGAACAATGCATTCCAGAGCCCTGGAAGGCGGCCGCTCCAAATGAGTGGCCCAAATCTCTTTCCTTGATTTACTTTTTTTTGTATAAAAAGTAGAGGGGGAGGGGGTGGGGGGGGGTATGGTTTCTTTGTCTCCCGCCCCCTGTTGACTCGCTATGTCCTCAGAGCTGGAACGCTGTGACGGAGGCTGTCACCGCACTCTGTAATCAGTGGTCCCGCTCGGCCGACCAGGAATCCACCTGGTCATCTTATTAAAAGGCTCACCGGTGTAGCGCTGCGCGGCCACGGGGCCGGGGGGGTCAACTCTGTGGTTCTGCTTTGTCTAGTCGCAGCGGAACGGCTACAGGACCGGGCAGAGGAGCCCCAGGTAAGCGATGGGAAGGCGGCAGCGCCACCCACCGGGACGTACGGGGGGGGAGCCGGCTCACATCCTGTTACAAATGCCTCAGTGAACGTGGTGTTGTCGGCCAGGCGCTATAATAGAATAACATTCTCTTTCCGGGAATAACCGATTATTTTCAGAGTATAATATCTTGAGGGGGATTTCCACCAGCGATTTTCATTATGAAAGGAATCTGTTGAGGCAATACAAAGTGGCATATTGCATATAGATGGATCAAGATAGCCCTTGACAAGGATGGCAACAACACAAAAAGTGTTTCAGTGAGCAGTTTACAGGGCAATCTTTTACGGGTGAAGAGACAAAACAGCAATTCATCCTGCCTGCAGCATCTGCGATGGGAGGGGACATAGGAGTCAACACGAGGGGCACAAACGTCTCCTCATATCCCGGACAGCGTCTCCTGTGGCTGACCAAGCGAAAGGCTGGGGCCAGAGAGTGACCCCTACTGTGTGCGTTTGTGTGTGGGGCAGTGTTGTTCGTTTTATTCTTGGGTGGTGGTCGTGTACAGATAGAGGAGGGGGGCTAGGTGTATCAGCTCAATCTACGCTACATCTTCATGAGATTTTGGAGAGGGGGGGGGGGGGGGTACAGACAGACGTTCCCTTTGAGATGGAAGGACGGGAATCCAACATGAAAGGGACTGAGGGATGACGGGACAAGGCAACCATTCTTCCACAGAAGGTCTTGGATGAGAGGGAAGAATGCTTATCTAACGCACACACGGACATCTCACTCGTGCGTGATTGTGGGTGTGTGTCTAGGCTTACCTTGAGGCCAGCCACATGCGCTGGCGGAGGGTGTGGCCGATACCGCTTCCTGTTTGCAGCGGTCGGTGTGCCTCTGCTTGGTAAGAGTGCAACAGGAAGAGCACCTGCAGAGGAACAACACACACAAAGATCGTCACTAAATCACCAAGGATCACTGCCTTAAATAACCGAACAATACATCAAGTCCAATGTCTAACAAAGTGCTAGACCACCACAATGGGGAGCATGTCTGAGTGAGGTTAGCAGCTGGGTCATCATTCAGCCTTGTTGATGTGGCAGTGTGAGAGCCCGCTCCAGCGCCAGCCAGCAGCAGGTGGAGCAGCGGTTGGCTGGGAACATTTAGAGGCAGGGACACGGGCAAGCAGGCTGACTGGCTGCTGTCTGGTGTGTGTGTACGTGTGTGTGTGTGTGTATGTGTGTATTCTGAGTCTAACTAAGTATACTCTTTAAGCCCGGGGCCACGGCCGCAGGCCAGCAGGAAGCCATTCATTACGCCGTACGGGGAAGGCACGGTGGGGGAAAACCAGCCAGACCACGCAGCACCAACCCTGGCCACCGAGGTCTGGACACAGCCCTACCCCCCCCCCCCCCCCCCCCCCCCATGCAGCCTCCAGGCTTAGGCAACACCCGCTAGCTCGCATAAAACAACATGCAGCCCTGCCACCCTCCCCTGGGTGCTCCAGGGGCTGGGAAGTCCCTGTCGGAGGCTCAGCTGGCCCAGGCAGGCCGCTCACGGGGGATGCAGGAGTATTTATAGAGCTCCAGGAGCTACGCCCCTGTGTGGGAGGCCGGGAGGAGACAGCACTCCAGAGAGCCGAAGGTGAGGCCCGGAGGGGCCGGGTCTCCTAAAGGCCTCGTTTTGTTTCTGTAATAGTAGAACACTTAAGCTGTGTTCCCATGGCGAAAAGATCCTCCGGGTTTGATCCAGACATGTGGCTTGATGATCGGTGCAGGTGTAGGTGGCCCTGTTTCTGTCCACGTGTACCAGAATCTGTGTTCAATTGTTCTGTTGTTCACTTGCTCTGCTTACATTCCAAGTTTGAAGACAAAATAAGCTCTGAACTATGCGGAGGATTCATTCATGCCTCCAGCCAATGCATACAAGACAATAAAGGAAGAACTCAAAACGGAAATGCTTGCAGTTTGTCCTTCAAAACAGAACTCAGTTAAACGGGCAGAAAGCAACCCTGTTGATCATGAGGCCTTGGCACATGACGGCAGCAACGATTGCAACGCAGAATCACAACCATGTGTGTGTGTGTGTGTGTGTGTGTGTGTGTGTGTGTGTGTGTGTGTAGACGTGTATACGTGTGTCGAGCGCTGCTCCGTATGAGCATGGTAAAAATAGTGGTGGTGGAAGCGCGGGACACTCAGACTCTGTTATCAACCCGGCCTGCCAGTCCGCCCACTGCCACCACCACGCCGCCGACCACACGCGCACGCAGACGCGGCCGCGTGCAGGAGCACACCAGCAGTCATTCAGGCCGAGCGAACACAACGGTGCATACGTAGACAGACGCACACCCGGACAATAATATGTAGATGCGTATACAAACACTTGAACAAGACCCACACAGGGCTTAAACACATTGACAAATATGATCGCCCTTGAATGCAAAACACAACCATATTAACACAAATAGGTACACATTTGCATACAGACCCGTGCACAGTACCAGACAATTGTACACGTACACACACTCATTCGCTTGCGCGTGCGCACACACACACACAACAGACACACACACAGTGAAAATGTAAATTATATATAAAAGAAACACAATTTCATTGCTTGGTCTAGTAAAAACACACATAAGTCCGCAGTCACATAAAGCCCAGAGCTAGGCTGGGCAGCGTGTGGACCTTCAGAGGAACAGCCCAATTAGGCTAAAAAGGATCCCAGTAAAGACCAGGGTAAATAAACACAAACGACCCTGTATATATAGTCAAACACACAAAAATAATACACACTCCAGACAGAAAGATAAACTATCTCATTTACGGGACGTGACAAGCCGTCAATTTAGTGGCGATTGTGGCTCTGAGCTGCGGGCCCCTTTGGTTCCGTTAGTTATTTTCATTATGTGCCGAGGAGGATGTGTATGATATATATATATATATATATATATGTATAAATACAGTAATTTGTAGTACCCCTAGTACATTACATACTCCCAGAAACTTAAATAAATATTCTTATCATTACAATTAGTTGAAAGTATGTCTGTTGGTTTTGATGTCAATCACACAGCAGGTGTCAATCACACAGCAGGTTTCAAAGTACGACATCTGATCAACAAAAAGATTCCAATATGTGAATAACCTACAAACTAATGAAGGTTAATTCAGTCCTCTCATGTTTGGCAAGGCCATATTGATGACTGTTACCTCCAAGGAAGAGTTGACTTGAAGTGTTTTCTGAGGGATTTCTGGTGTCCTTACATATATATTTTTTAGTTTATCCCTGGGATATTCTGACAAATGTAACCAAACCTTCTACCTGTGGTTCACAGGTGCAAATATGCATTAAAAAGCTTTGTTATTTATATTTTTAGGTCATAAAAAAAAAGAATTAATATACCAAATTGAAGTTTGAATACCGACTTAACAAACGAATATTCAGGCTCAGCACCAATACAAATATATATTCATGTGTGTTTGTTTATAATTGTGACCTTCTATAGACAACTGTGCCAACGTGAAATGACCCACACTGGCTTCAACGTTTATTGGCTCCATCCCGACATTTGTACAACATTCTATAAGGGAATGTTGCCGTCCATTGCGGAGCTCTGGTCGTTAAAGCAGCGCTGGAGTACCCCAATGCACATTTCTCTTCTGAGGCAGACCTTGAAATGACCGTGGGAGTGCAAGGTTGAATAACATTCAAAACGATCACACCTCCAAGCTAATAGTAGCAAACAGAACCACCGGCGTGTGTTAATAGGAGTCACGCAGGGACCAGACCTATGTTCTACAGAAGGAAACGGAGAAAAGCTTCACTTTATGGTCAACCGCAGATATCGGCTATATTCTGCCTTACCCCCTATTTAAAGTAACCTTTTGCAACTTCCACAACAAACCACACTGTTAAAAGACATGCAATCAAGGATGTAAAAAAGCATACTTTGCCAAGTCTTCTGTGCACCATCAGGAGTTTGTGCCGCTTCAATATCGAGTGTGTGGGAAAGTCCTGAATGCTGGTGGCAAGAGTGGATCTGGGGCAAGGATATTGTATTTTTAAACGCAGTGTTCCTCTGAAGGAAAACAGGACAGACTGTTCTTGAAAGGAGCCCTATTTTCAGTTGTTCAGTTATTCATAATGCTCATTTCTTACCCAACCATCAAGGCCTGTAGGGAATGTTATTTCTTGAACTATTTGGCACAAATTACAGATTGTCACCACTAATGTTAACTGGCATTAAGACGATGAATGCGGGATATTGATTGTTCATTGATACTTAATGGCAGCATGTGAAACATGCCCAAAACTCAAACAGAATACCGTTGGCCAACAAACTCCACGTCTAAGTAAGAGCAAAGCTCAAATGAAGTAAAGAGCTTGCTGCTGGTGTAGATAAAGCCACTGCAAGGCTCTCGATGGTATCTCCTCCACTGAGCCGTGCTAAATTATATGTGGCGTTGCCAGCATTTCCGGATGGCCTGGGAACCTCCCAGATTCAGCCCTAATCTCTGATCTCCCTTCCAGCAAGAAATCCAATATGGGCTTTAAAAAAAAAAAAGTTAAATAAAAACAACAGTTAACCCTTAACAAGGGTTTCCTAAATAAAGCAGGAAACTTTCAGACTGGGATTTGATTGCTGTCAGGTAGCCTATTTATAAATAAATTACCTCAATTTATTATGATTTACTTCACTCTTGGATGTATAGATGAATGCATATCTAGATCGATATAGCTAAAGGGAACAGGAGAGCAGAATTTTAAGGAGAGACAGCGAGACAACCACTTTCAGAAATTCTGGGTAAAGAGTACTTTCACTGGAAATCTGAAAGTCCAACTCCAGTATCTGATCCAAGGTGATGTCAGGTCCTGGCCGGGCCAGCTGGGTTGCCAGGCCAACGCATTCCTGGGTTGGTTCGACTCTAGAGAGCAGTTGTGAAAGCGCCCGGCCCGACCACTGAACACATCCAGTGGATGCTGCATCAGCAGCACCAAGGAAAAGAAGCGCATTGTTCCAACCTTGTGTGAAAAGGGTCCAGCTCCCACATGGGGATAAGAGAGAAAGGTCAAATGAAAGCACAAGAAGCCAACCCAGCTCCGAACAGAGAGAGTGGCTTAGGCCATGTTGTGGAAATAGACCAGGGCTTCCATCCAACCGGCCGCATGGCCCCGCACAGATCACCCAGGGGTCGCAGGTTCCTCGCGTGAAGATGGGGCGGGCGTCGCGTCCAGTTAGCGTCGGCCCCCCCGCTGGGCTCGTTAGGGCCTGCTTCGGGCGCTTGTGTCGACAGAGGGGTTCTTTGAGGGAGGACAGGGCCCGGGCTCCTTGGGGCCAGGGTCGAGGGCAGGTATGCTATCACACAGGAAGATCTGCCGATCAAAGGCTGCCGATGCACGGCAGCCGAGCGCCAACGAGCCGATAGCGCCCTGCTCGACAGGTGCAGAGCAAAGCAGCGATGGTGCACGCCCATGTGACGCACGCACACCCAAAAATCACAGACACACACACACACATCTTGGCGTGCTGTTGGGTGGATGCACCATAGCATTATAGCTTGACGGAGCGCTGGAAATTCATACTCTCCGGCGTGTCTGTGGTGGAGTACTGCTTCAGATTTATTACTCGACTTCCTTATAGTTATTTACACATAATTACAGTCACTCCACGAGGACCACACTAAGGATCTAATCAAAAAGCTAATAATAGAAGCAACGGAAAAAAAACAAGGATGGGTCATACGCACGTGGATGCCAAGTGCCAACTCATGCGCAAACACACACACACACACACAGACACACAAGGCAGAGCATACATTAGCCACTTAAGTCCTGCCCGTCGGCTGAACACACTGTCCAAATCATTACAGCATAAACAGACTTTATAGGGTGACTAAACACATGTAGACACACCCTTGCATCCAGCCAACTCAAATAAAAGGACGCCGTCTTACTCACATCTTAGCAACAACAAGTTCACATGCAGGCAGGTCTTCTGTCAGGAGCAATAACCGATTTTATCCTGATTACATCCAGTTGCAGACCTCCATATTATATTATATGTATGAATTATAAACATGTATGATTGTGTACCAGTTCTTATAACTACTACTACTAATTTAACGCAGATTTTGTTCTCAGCCTCACATGCAAGGCACCGTAGTTAAAAAGCATCAGCTAAATTACCAAATGCAAATACAACTTTCTACTCCAAAATCACAACAAACCGCACAATGGCAGCTTTATTGTCCGGTTTCTTAATTTGACAGAGCAACTACCAATGTTGTCGGGATGGATTTGTACAGTCATGCCACCCGACCACAGAGTCCGTCCGGCTGACCTGGGGGCTCCTGCTGGCCCTCACCACCCCCCCCCCCCCCCCCCCCCCCCACGGTCTCCAAAGCACCTTGCGGTGGACAGCCAACACCGTACCAACTGTGAGCGCCTGCTAGTGTTACCGCGTAACTCAGGCCTCATTAACAGCCTGCTGATGGACGAGTATGCAGGATTTGAGATGGTTAGCGGCATTCGGCCTGACAAAGGAAATACTGAGACTAGAATCGGGAGACAAAAGATTGAGGCCAGCCAAAGAGATAAATCCTTCCACCAACAACCAAACAATTGATTCATATCAATATTTTATAAGCGATAGTTAGGGCCTGATAAGACACCAATGCACATGAGGTTATTTACTACAAATCCCTCAATAGACTGCTGACTGGGGCTGGAACTGATCCAAGTCAAATTCAAAGAAAGCCCCCATTCATGCCCAACCACATTGATACTGTTTGACTTAATCTCTGTATCTCCTTTACATGTAAAAGCGTATCATCATCCTGGCAAATTGGTTTCAGATTTCAGAAAATGTAGAGTTACAGTTGTATGGTTCACACTGTGTTGTTAAACGTGGTGCACCAGAGCTAAATCAAATAAGTAAGAGCATCAGAGCTAATATAACCAAGCAGGCTGAACTCGTCTCTCTCCACAGCCAATGCATGACATGCTAAATACCTTCCTGAGCGGGGCATTCAGGTATGTCAAGTATTTCAAAAGGGTCTTTGACCAAACTGGTACCAGATTGGTTGCAATGCATTGACTTCATGTGAGTAAATCCTTTTTGTGTCTAGGTTTAAGACTGGAGAATTTCTGCATCAAGGTGAATTATGGAAGACACTAAAATGACAGTGGAAAAGGGAAGCTGCCACTGCAACACAGCTCTCCAACAAGTGTCTAGAGTGTGTGTCTGTGTGATACTAGATTAATGGAAATGTGTGCTCTGCTCTTGAACGGAAAGAAAACAAGGAAATGAAATGGTTGAGAAAGGATTGCAGAAGCAAATCCTTTGCTCGATCCCAAACATGTGTGTGGGAACACCCTTTCTTCTACCTCATCCATCATGCCACATGAGAACACTTCACTCTTTTAGCTGCCACGGGGAAATACATCTTCAGTCTCCAAACACGAGAGAGAAAGAGATTTGGGGGAGAGCAAGAGGGACTATGGGAAGAACAAATGTGAAAAAAGTTGGATATTTTGTTATAATAAAAGAGGAAAACTGAGAAGAAAACAGAAACGGAAATAGGGTGTCGAATATAATGCAATAAAGAAAGGAAGGAAAAGGGAGGCAGAAGAGTCAACGGGGGGTGAGACGGGGCAGGAGGTTAGGTATAGGAGAGGGGAAGGAGGGGGAGGTTCCATCCAAGGTGGCCACCAGACGAGGGAAGCAAACGAAAGACATGAAACAGTCATACATCCCTTGGGCCAAGCCCCCTGCAAAACCACCCTGCTTTTGAATAATAACAAAACCCCCGACTGGATGCCATACTCCAATGATGGCAGCAAGCAGCGCACCCCACCTACCCCTGAGCCATGGAAGAAGGCCCCCAGCTCCACGACCGTACCACCCCTCCAGTTTCCCCCCGGTGACTTGACCCAGGGACTGTTTAGTTGCATTGCCAGCACACCGCGTCGGAGCTCAACAGTATTTCATTTGCCTGTCGGTCACACCAGCAGAGCCGCCCTGCTCCGACAGACTGCGGTTGTCCAGACTGTTGTGGTTATGCGTCTTTATATATGATTGAAAGTGTGTCCCTATGTGTGTGTGGAGGGGGATATGTGCGTGCGTATGTGGAGTTATGTGGAATTATGTCTCCTTTCAATGTCATAGTTTATTCTTTGCACACTTCAATAAGCTATGGTTACAGAAGCAATGAATTAAAACAAGACTTGGTTTAAAAAAAAAACAACACTTGTGAGAAGGCTCAGCCCCAGTTTTTCCCTTGAGAAAAAAAAGAAGCCACTTCCAGGTATCATTATCTTCACTCACATTTATTTCAATAATCATTTAGAATAACCAGTAACGGTGTAGTCTCAGAATTTCTAGTTATTTTAGCTTATCTAGAAGTATTCCGGTGGAAATGTTAACTTCAATGAATGAATGAAGTGGTGCGCGTGTGAGGGGCTGGGACACGGACCTGCAGCAGCGTGCCATGGATGTGGTTCTGCTGGCTTTTGGTTCTCGGTTCTGAAGGGAGATCCTGCAGGAGGGTCTGGATGGTAGCAGGGATCTGGGTCACGAGCACGAACGGGACCAGGGCACGAGCTGCCATCTCCCGGGTCCAGTACACCGCAGAACGGCCACACCTGGGGTGAGCCAAGAAACACTGGTGTAAACATGTAGGCCAATAACACAGAGAGACATTTGTGTGTTAATGCAGAATCAATTCGCATAGTTATTAGTTATAATTTTTTCTTCTGCCAGGCAGGCACATACAGAGAATGATGGACAAACACACACAAGGCCATTCGGTATGCGCTGGAGATTGCATATGATGGGTCACTCCGAGAGCAAGCTAAAATTAGTCTTGTTTACGAGCTGATAGTCTTTCCTTCCTAAGTGTCATACAGTATCGAAGCCACCAAGATGCAAGGACGGGCCGAGACTCGGAAGAATGAGTGAATGGGAGGCTGGGTGGTTGAAAGAGAGAGGTTAATAAAAGCTAGCTAGCGAGAGAGAGAGAGAGAGAGAGAGAGCTAGCACTTGTAAGATCATAACCAAAATGTCAGACGCATTTTCCTGGCAGATGCAGCTTAAAAAAAAGTTTGTAATAACCGAAGCAACAGGAGGCTGGGATAGGGCCAGAAGGACTTGGCTGGGTCTCCATTCAAGCTCAGAGAGCAGACCCCAGAACAGCAAGAAGGAACTCCAACAGCACGCATGCTGTGGGTTTCCTCTGCTTGGAGCCTAGGCTGCAAGGAGTCCAACTACTCACACAATGAGCAAAATATAATTTATTGTGATAAAAGAATCCAAAGAAAGGGAAAGACTGAGCGCATCGTGCGTGTCTTAACAATGTTAATCAAGGACGCTCCAGAAGGAGAAAGAGAGCAAGGAGATCATTTTCAACCATGAAGAATGTTTATTTACAAGGAGAGCCAGAGTGAGGGGGAACGGTTTGGATCGACAAGTCAACTGTCAACAAATGCTTCTCCATCTGCTGGGAGCAGGCCGCCTCACACCACACTCAAAAAAGACACGACAGACAGACAAATGCCTTGCATTAAACAGTCGGTAGAGCGTCCATATGCACTAGCATGTGCTCAGGCAAAGTATACCATACCCCCCACACACACACACACACACACACACACACACACACACACACACACACACACACACACACACACACACACACACACACACACACACACACACACACACACACACACACGCTCTCCCCCCCTCCCCCCACCACCACCATTTGGGACCCACATGTTAACTATCAGGGCTAATTTGTCCCATTAAAACTCTTTTGCGGAGGAAATGACAGTTTGGAAGGGTGTAATTTTAGAAACAGCGCTGTCCCCCAGGGTCAGGTGGCAGACTGTTGACTGGTAGTGTGGGGGGCTTCATATGGGCCTCATTTGGAGGACTATCCCCCCGACCCCGGGCTTGTTAAGCTAAAACGACGTTGAGTGTCGGCA
The DNA here is from genome assembly GCF_031168955.1 of Gadus macrocephalus. NCBI lineage: Eukaryota > Metazoa > Chordata > Actinopteri > Gadiformes > Gadidae > Gadus > Gadus macrocephalus. Next base: position 12,997,170 of record NC_082396.1, on the reverse strand, counting down.
AAACACACCCAGCAGAGAGCCACATAAGAGCAACGTAAGAGCAACGTTCTTCTAACACAGTGGACAGGAAAAGGCAGTGTACAAAATAGACAATTATTTTGAAAAAGAATGAACCGTAACTCTCAAGTCGTAGCAAACTATTGCTGGTATAAAAGCATGTTATTCAGGAAGATGGACAAGGGAAAAGTACTGCCTCAAATTCAAAATGATGAGCATAGCATCCACAAACCCAACGAGAGCTCTCTCCTAGAAAATGAGATGAAAGAGATGTTTCAGTAAGTAAGTTACTGACTGTAACTTACATACAGTCACTTAATCACTGCCACAGGACACACAGAGAGAGAAAGAGATGGACTGAGAAAGAGGGAGAGTCAAAAAAACAAGCCTCAACCAGATTTACAGATGTAGCGGGGGTGGACAAAAGGATGAGCTCCTTCCAAACATGACGAACATGTCTAGTCACCCTCCTCCTCCCTTCCTCTGCTTTCACCAACATCATCATCATCATCATCATAATCCTCCGTGCCGGTGTGACGCAGACGCACGCTTGGCCCCGTCGAAGAACTTTACGAATCAAACACAGGTGTGTGCGCGTGCGGCTGATGATATTGTCATGCAGTCTCCAGATTGATGGCATGGAGACGGTCTCCCTGTACAGCAGAGCAGTGTTTCCTCCTGATTTCCATGGCTCCCTCCCCTCACTCTGCTGCCTTTATCAATGAATCATCACCATCATATATCTGGACACACTATCTCTTTACCACACACAAGTAGAAGGAGAAGGAGAAGCAAGCAAAGTAGTGAAGAGGAAAAAGAGAGGATGGAAAAGGGTGAAAATTAGAGAACGGCGCCGCAGGAAAAGGATGAAAGTGGTCGAGATGATGGATGGAAGATAAGACACCTGGGCAGGCACTACAATATAGAAGAGGCCCATATGCTAACATGTGGAATCCATTTTGCAGGGGGGCGGGGGGGTTGCATTAGTGGCACATTCCTCCATTCACAGGAAGCAGCTGGCTCACTTGGGGCCAGAATCTGCAGATATTGCAAGACGGGAATGATGAATCAATAGATCACACTAATATATTGGAATTCTGAGTTAGGGTGTCTCTAAATGGGATGTATTTCTACATCAAGATAAAACCTAGTGTATTAGATAACTCCCATTAATCCTCGTCATCCCTTGACTCTCCTACAACACCAATATTTTTGATTGCTCTAGTGCACACACTGTTAAAATTGAAATACTATTCACCAATATTGGCGTAAAGCGCACACACACACACACACTAACATCAACTGGTAATAAAATACAGATGATGTTTATTGCTTATTACATTGCAACAATGGCCACACAGAGGAAAGCTTAACTTTTGGCTACACAAAATGCAAGAAGAAAAAAAAAAGAGCGCAGAGTTTAGACCACAGCAGCGATGATGGATAACATCTCGTAAAAAAGAAAGGGTACTTTTAATTGAACCATATGTTGGTCTGTCTAACCAGCCTGGGAACCTTCGTCTTCCTGGAGGGGCAGCAGCAACAGGAGGGCGCTGGTGGAGAGGTGTAGCAGCAGCCACGGGTGTCCGTATGGCTCATGTTAGGCAAGAAGGCTGACAGATTTGTTTAAAGGGTCAAAGAGTTGGAAAGGCACGTGCGCACCTTAGGTTGAACACCAGGCATTAGATGCTGCTTCACCCACCCAGAATATAGACACAGAGCGAAGCGCAGATGTGCGCTCTCATAGACACAGTTGTATGCACGTGGATAGGAATCCTATTTCCTTTCTTTACCAGAAATACGTCCTACACACATACTCACACGGAAAGTCTCTCTCTCTCTCTCTCTCTCTCTCTCTCTCTCCCCCTCTTCCTCTCTCTCTCTCTCATAACCATCAGAAGACAATAACCATGCATGAGGGCAGTCTCAACAACATGACGTTTTGTCAGTTTGTTGACCGAGGCCTTGGAGTCGGTGTGAATGAGATTTGAGGGCTTCCTAGGAATGGGATGGGAGGGGAGGGAGGGGAGAGGTGGGAAGCAGGACAGCGTAGCAAGAGAATAATAGTAGCGAGTTGCAGTGCCGGAACGCCTCTCAAAACAAAAGATATGGGGGAGGGAGTCGAGGGTGAGGTGGTCTGACCTTCTCGACAAAACCCTGGTACACACGCTTTGTGGTACAATGTTTTGGTTAACTTCCTTGAAAATATAGGAGCAACACATTGGCCAAAGGTATTATAGTTGCTAATACAAATATGTAATGAAGAACATGTTAAGGATTAAATATTTGGGAAATAGTAATTTGGGAAAAATGATCAAAAAGTTAACTGCAGAAATATTTTCTTAAAAAGCTTTTACAATGTGCAACATTAAAAGTATTGCAGTTGTATAGAAGCGGTTAGCCACTAGTGGGTGCAATTACGGCGGTAATTATATGTACACAACGTGTCAACCATACTAAATTATATTACTAACAAATGGATGTACCCCCGACACCCCACTCATAGTAGTGTGCTCCAGACAGTTTTTAATAGCCAGGGAACAAAATGCTTCATTCCTAGGGGCAAGTACAGGAAACACTTCTGCACACTCTACTCGGCTCTGAACTCAAGTCATGCTCTCTTCAAGACGAAGGGACCCAAACAGCGAGAGGGTACACTAACGCCACGTAGTGTGGGAGGACGTGTGGGTGGATGCGTGGAGCTCCGTCAAGGCAGAGGTTGATGTTTATGGCCGGGTTCGAGAGATGGATAAGTCTCTGGGACACTTTTAGTATAATGCCATTATGTGCGGAGCATTTTGTGTGCAAAGATTTCATTGTAACGCTCATCTGAGGTATAAGCGTAATAAAAAGTAGCACAAAGTTGGCATTGGTAGTAACCATGTGGATAACCCATCCCCCCTCTTTCTTAGAACTGTCAAGACAGTCCTCAAATTCAAGCTGAAACAGGGGGTTCACTTAGACTTGCTTTATTCGATTTTTGTACGTTTTTGTGTACTTATTCTTGATACTATTTAGACATACTACTATGCTCTATACGTTTAATACTCAAACACACACACTACTGTATCCTTTATGCATTACTATCCATTATCATGATAATATTTTTTTGTGAGTGGCCATCGTGTGTGTAATCTTGTGTGGGCACTATGGGTGGTAGCTACACAACCTCCAGGGTCAGTTCCAGTCTCCTGCAGGTGCTTTTCGGGGAACACGTTCCAATAATATTTGTGTGTTGTTATCATCCCAGCAATTTAAAAAATGTGTGTGTATGTTGGGAGGGGGGGACACAGGTTCCAGCCCTGGTTTCCTCTATGGGTAATGACAGTAGGCCATGAGAAGAAGCCTGTGAACTAACTGACACATAGGACAAAGAGGTGAAACAGCAATAACAAGACGGAAACGTCCGGATCATCAGGGTTCACGCACGCGCGCGCGTGCGCAGACCTTAGACGGGAATACACTAATGCACGCAGGCAGTGCTTAGGCTAAAGGTGTTTTGTCTTGGCCAGGGTGAAGCAGCTCTATTCTTAGATTGCAGTCTGAGTTGAGGGAATCCATTTGTTTGGCAACACATTCAGACGGCTGGACGAAACTGATCTGAAGATTTCCCGAAAGCACAGATTTGGTGCATTCTGGGTTTTGTATCTCCAAGTCTGGCCTTAATGTGACTAGACAAACTCATGACGTGTTTGATGAGCGGTGAGAACAGCCAATACTGTGGGGAGAGGACACCATTGGATGTCAAGGCCTTGGTGTCCTTGAGCAGCCCGTTTCCTGGACCGAGGAATGGGTAGGAAGTATTTGGGGCCTCTCTAAATGTTGGGGCTGGAGGGAGGCAGACACGCTAGAGTTTCGTCCTCTGTGTGGGTGTGCTCGTCTGAGCCGTGTGTATGGGCAGAGTGGCGGTCCGTGAGATAATATATCATTTCTATAGATATTGCCATACAATATCATATGGTATTATGGGCAGAGTGGCGGTCCGTGAGATAATATATCATTTCTATAGATATTTCCATACAATATCTATAGCATATGGTATTATAGGTATGGGAAGGTTCTATGAGAGATGTTATCCCATCACCCGAAAGCCAGTCCAGCTCAACATAATGAAAAACTATATGTGAGGATATACAGTACAGCAAATACATATGCATATAGGCCCTTCTGATAATCCAGAGGAAGTGGACTTTGAAACGTGTATTGACATTGCGTTATATATCTTTGAATGGACCGCGTTCAAACGTATGTTCATGTTTCGGACGTGCCAATAGCATGTAACCTTTAAACGGCATTCAGAAGGTGAGACGTGAAGGATTAGATCAAACGTGCATAAACCATGAGATAAGATCCAAACCTCAAGAACAAGAACACCATCTCCGATCCACGTCACACTCAACATATGACTGTATAGATATATGAAAGTCTGTGGATGTAAGGCAGCCACCTGATAATGAAGGGCATGAAGGGGGCCAGTGCCATGGGGGAGGAGGAGCCGTCCATGGGAGAGGGGTACAGCCTGCCCAGCACCAGCAGCAGAAGGAACAGACTGGGGTGCAGCTTCACCACACCGCTGGCACTGGATACACACACAAGGAAAAAAATACAAATATATATATTATACATCAATGTAAATATATAGACAAATTAGAACATTTTATTTTGTTATCCAAGGATTTTAAAAGATCCTTTGATTAATCATCATCCTTTGGAGATAATAAAGTGATTTCCTTTGCAGCGCAAAATTAAATGAATGCAACCTTAAAAACTAAAAATGTGTAATTTGAGTGTGTTATTAAGTGTAATTCACTCACTTGGCTTTGTGCTGCTTGGCTTGACAATAAGGGTCAAGCCAAGTAAAAGAACCAAACATCTGTCCAGTCTTTATAAACATATAAGCTTGTCATCGTGGTTTCAACACCTAAATGTTGCTATTGTAGTTTCCTGCATCCTGGCGGGCATTTATGGCAACTTCAAATGTGAGATAAATGCAATAGGAGTCTTATGCAAACATAGTCCCATCAGAATCACTTTATTAGTGCAGTCTACAAATAACACGAGTCTGTGGTTTACACTTCACCAGACAAAGAGACACTGCCCTGAAATATTACAAACCCGATAAGGGAAAGTAATTTGTGTGTGTGTGCGCGCATGAGCCACATGCATAGACTCTCATCTGTTCCCACAATAAAATTACAGGCTTGAATCCTGACAGCGTGACACTGAATTTATATCCCTCTAAAACTGCCCACGCGCTGGTCCAGTCATCCCGGGACTGCAGAATGTTTTGAGTTTTCTTTTATAAATCTCCGTTCCTCTCCATGTCCCCTGACACCTGACTCACAGCACAAACTCGCACTGTCTCTGCCAGCGGTTTCATTTTGACACATGCGCCAGTGGGTGAATGGAAGAAAATGGATTTGAGCTAATCTGCCGCCGGAGAGAGAGGTTGTGTGTGTGCGCGTGTGTCAGTGTGTGCGTCCTACGGGAGCGTGACATGCTTCAGGGCGCGGCTGTAGTCATGGGGCCGGGTACGAACAGAGAAAAAAGGGAAGAGCCCCTGCTATAAACAACTTGTGCCATTAGTAAACCGATTGACACACACACACACTAACACACGCCTGATGGGCCCGATGTGGTAATGCAATAGTGGTCCGATTAGCCTGTCAAAGATGTTTAGTCTCCCCGTTGAGTTGTACACAGCACGGGGTAGGATGTTGTGCCAGCAGCATCATCCCAGGGGAGGGCAGATGGAGATAGTGTGGGTGAGTATGCGTGTGTGATCTACAGCAAATGAGAACAACAGCAGCAATTACATAATATAGGAATCCATAAACTCACGATTTTTTTTTTTAATAATGGAATATAAAAGGAGGATTACAAACCCTCTCACTTGGTGCAGTAGATGTACAGGGTCGACTAACCTCTATAGGCACATCTTGCTTGTCACAAAGAGGTTGGGGGATGGATAGGGATTAAAAGAAGACCTCAAAATTCCAAACCAAACCCCAAAATCAAATGGTTGCGAATACAGAATACAGTTGAAGAAGCAGTATTTACTTCTCTCTTCATGACATTGCATAACAAGGTGACCTGAGTCAAGGTGACCTTTGATCTGGAGAGCCGCATCAACAGGAAGACGTAAAGGGGCAGTCAACTACTCCTTCCTAAGAGGACAGATGAGGCCTCCAGCTCTGGAAGCGGTGGTTCTGTTGTGCCTGTGTATAGTGTATGGCAGTGGCACCTGCAGCCCAGTGCTGATGCTATCGCCGTGGGAATGAGGGCCCATGATACTAATAATGGATTGAATTTATATAGCACTTTTCTAAACCCTCAAAGACGCTTTACAGTGAAGGGGGGACCTCACTAACCACCACCAGCAGCCCTGTACAACTGGCACGGTCAGTGACACTGTAGTTGAGCATTAGACACCAGACAGAGTAATGCGCAAATAATCAAACCACTCAATTAAGACAAGGGCAACAGGATGGTAAACCTCCGGATGATCTGTAATAGGATAGACCCGATTTCAACCCGGCCCTAGGTCATAACCGCATCCAAACAACCCACATCGGACGCCAACGTCCGGCATTACTTGAAAACTAAAATACGTAAACAAACACGTCGTTTAACTCATGTCTACTCGGTCTTAAGTGTTTTTCTAAAACGGCATGTCTAGAAGCTTGACGGTTCAAGGCAACACTGCAGTTATGTGTTATTCCGGGTCCTTGGTTCCGTGGGAAAAGCGGGCTTATGTTCTAAACAAGGGGTTTGAGAGAATAAGGGGGATGGATGAACTCTATTAATTGGATGGCCATTAAGATAAGAGGGGCTCCAGGGAGCAGTTACACAGACTCCACACATGGTGTTTTTTGGACAAGGGGTCGCAGTTCAAGGTGCAGATGAGGACAGCGAACCGCTGCAACGAGCCACTAGGCTAAACGAGACCAAAGGAAAACAAATGTTTCAATTCTGGATGTTTGTTTTTGGAAACACTTGACATAATTGCAATGGTAACAGTGAGGTTATGCCAATGTTACATTCAATAACAAAACGTCTTAAAACTATGAAGACATAAATGTCGGATACCCTTACTGGCATTCAAGATGGATGAGGAAGAAAAACACTACATTCATGGTTTTATTTAATCATACTCTGTTGTTTACTAGGTACACATTTTTGTACAACATGATTGTGCAAATAAGGTCAGAGGGTGCTGTGTGTAACCCTAACAATGGCATTCATACATAAAAAAAGGCTTATCTGAAATGTACTTGTTTTAATGACAGATTATTTAAAAAATGACTGCCTTAAGCCATGTTTACAAGACGCTGCGACCGCACGATATCACTATTAAAAGATTGTCCCCAAAAATCTAAACAGAACTAGCTTGCGGTGGTTTTCATTGCACAAGGCAGCGGCAGGACACTTCATTAATGAAGTGTGTTGCTCGCTATCGTTGTCACATTTGGGAATGCCTACGCAGCGGCGCGGCTAAAAGACAAACGCTGCATTGTCTCCTCGCCATCTGCAACCGATCAGGTTTATTTGCTAAAAGAGGACTCAATCAAAGAATACGTTTCACGCCTTTGGGAAAAATACATTTCACATCTGAACAGTCCCTAGGAGGCCGGTGTGATGAAATCCAAGCGTCTTCTTAAAGGCCAAACAAAGACATCAAGTCTACGAGTCTTTTCTAATAGCATCCATTACCTCACTGACTCGCCAGTAAAATTCCAAACACAAATTGTAATCTTGAAAATCAATCCTGTAGGTCACGTATGAAGTGCAATAACAATCACGGGAAATGGAATACAGGACAAGGGTCAAAAGTGTGCTTGTGTGTATGTGTGCTTGTGCGTGCGTGAGAGTTCACCTGTCAACTGTGACTGCAGCCTCCTGGAGCTGGCTGAGCAGGAAGGGATAGAGGGCAGGAAACCTTGTGAAGAACTCTCGGCCGGTCATCCTGAGACAAGCAGGGAGAGATAGAGTGGGTCGATTTACTTATATCATTTGGATTTGAGGAAAAAGCATTTATGATTGAAACATTTAAATAAATTCCACTGAGATCAATAACTCTAAAAAGTTCCCATTCAGGACAATTAGGTTGCTTAATCAATACATATTGAACACATGTGTGCGTATGGTTGCATGTGTGAGATTGTTTGCACATGCCATGCACAGAAGGGTGTGCTCATGAACTTGTGCGAATGCTTGAGGATTTACGCATGGCTGTCTTATGAAATTAAATAAATCATAACATTGACGTCCCTCCCCTGAGTACCACGGCATGACCCTCCTCGTATAACAAATATAACAATACAGTGTTATATTTAACCTCTCTTTCTAAATCTAGACTGGGCTGGGATAGGGGGACACACTAGACAAACCCATGACCAGAAGACTGCTGACATTGTACAACCCTGCCCGCATGCATGCCCATATTTATTATTTCTAAAAGGCATCGTTCACTCTTGTAATACAAAACTGAATTTCGATACCTAGATGAATAATAATGTTAACAAACAACTAAAAGATATGAACATGAAAGTGAAGCCCTTCCGTCAGCAGCTTTTGGCGCCTCCGTCAGCAGCGACGACTTTGAGGGACTACTTTAACCGCCATCAGTCTCTGTAAGGAGGCCTGAGCCACTCAGAACAGACGTCAGCCAACTTAGTGAGCAATGTTGGAAGGGTTTCTGGCATGGACTACCCACTTCACATCCTGACACAGCACGGGTGAAAGTCAGGACTTAAGACTATGCAAATCCAAAAACACAAAGCCTCCAGAGGAATAATTTGGTGGAAATGCTTGAATTCTTTGGGTTGTTGTCTTGTTCGAAGACTCAACAGCCCAGCTTTCGCTCCTTGACCGATGGCCGGATGTTCTGTTCAGGAATCTCCTGGAATCCCTAAGAACTCATGGTGCCTTTAAAATGTGATCAGGTCCCAGAAGGGGAGGCCTCAGACCACTTGACTGTTGGGATATTGCTTCTATTGGGGATGGGTAATGTTGAGTTTTCTTTGGACTCATCTGGACAGAGAAATTTGGCATTACTCGGCTTCATTATGTTCATAACGCTCTGCTTCAATGTGTCTCTCCGCACATGGATGCATGGGGGTAGGGGCAAAGGCCCCTAATCCTCCTGGGACTATATCTTAACAAGTGCCTTCTTATTTTAACTGGGCCGACTTGCTATAGGGCTCCTTGGAGAGGATAAGTCAGAGGTCGTGTGGGAGTAGATTAGAACCTGCAGTTGAGCAAAGGGTCAGCGAGAACAGGGTGGAGGTGGTTGTGAAGAAACCCTGTCCCATCACAAACCTGCTCCAAAACTAAAGAGCTTCACTCCATTAGCCACTCTCCTAACCAAATATGAGGAACTTAACAGCAATGTCCAATGGCTGCCCTGCTAAAGGGCACCTGAAGGGAAGGCAGTGGGTGCCGGGACTGCAGCAGGAAGGGGTGTCTCCAAGCCAGGGGCTTTGCTGGGAAGGCAGAGCTGCAGACCGCCGCTCCGTCAACGTTGTTTGGAGATGTCTTTCATGCAACAGCCTCCACTGCATCACAGGGCCGGGGACGGGAGAGCCCAGGAGCCAGGCTTTAATAGATAAATGATGCACAGGCAAGCATTATCCGGGGCTCTGGTAACCCCATGAATAACACACAGGGAGGGCTTGTGGTCTCGAAGCGGAAACACCCACAGGACTCCCACTCGCACAAATCCAGTTCCAAATAATAAGAATAATAAGCAGGCTTGCTGGTGTGTCCATGTTGTATTTGTGGTTGTGTCAGCATGCACTATAGTTGCAGTTCATCCTTGGAGCAATAACACACACACACACACACACACACACACACACGCGGAGACACACATACACACACGCTGACCAAACAGCTGCATATTGGAGTGGACAAGCTGTCGTATTGAATTTACTGCCGCAAGAGCACACATCCAAATGATCCCAGTAATAATACAGATCCAGTGGATCAAGCACACCATGGAAACACCTCAAACACAGACACATACTCAAACATCCCACACACACACAAATCCCACACGCAATCATGCACAGTTGAAGTACTACAGTGGCGTCATTGTGATGTATTGTCATCATTGTATGCATCGATCTATACGGTTTTTGTTAAGCTTTAAATGTATGAAGTGCCACATTTCACTGGCATCGAATCTTTAAATTATTAGACATCAGCAATAAATAATTTAAAATAAAGCTTTTATTACTTGGCGGTTTTGATGTTGCAATCCGTGACGCCAAACATCAACCTGTGTGAATGTAGCATGAAAGTACAAATATTGCACATGTAACCCTTAGTCTGTAAAAAATAATGGGTAATTGCAGCTTGCTGGGGTGTTGGCGTGTGTGTGTGCTCTGCTATCTTTAGATGTGTGTGGTTATGTTTAGATAAGAGTGTGCGCGTGCGTATGTGTGTGTATATAACACCCACCCCCTCCACCCCATCCTCTCCATCACTCTACACCCATTACTGACATGATGACCTAAATGTCCTTTTCCCATAATGCATCTGTCGTTTAAAGTGGCCAGTGGCCGCAGCGGGATGATTCAGGGAATGAGGCTCATTAGACATCAGTACAACTCTGCTGAGAGAAGCTGATCCACAAGGGGATTCAGTTAAGACATGATTCCAACGTTCAGCTACACACTGCAAACTCTGGCACACACGCACAAACACGGGTCAAAAGTAAAGGAGAGTAATGTAATGGAGTACTATGTCAGTACTAGACAGACGAATGAACACACACACACACACACTCACTCACTCACTCACTCACTGAGGGCCAGAGAGAAGGGAGATCAGAGGAGAATGAAAGCTATGCCAGACGGACAGAGCTCTGCTGTCAACCTGTTGAAAGGTCACATGTAGTCTCCTAAGTACGGCAAGCCAACAACTCTAAACGCGGTTCAAATAAACTCTATAGATATGTGCTATTCAATTCTCTTAAGGTATTTTAATGTAGTCAGACCGTTTGACTTTGCCAGTGAAAAGGGAGATGACACATTCAAAACAGTGGTCCGCGCTAAACAAGGTGAGAGGGCAATGGTGCTTTGACGTGACTCAGATTTCTTAAACTCCAGCAAGCCAGCCAGAGCTGCTTCAAAGATACACCGACAACAGTCCCTACCAGCCATCCTGAACAAGAGATGCTGTAACAGCACCCCCTAGTGGCATATGTCATGTTTGCATGATTTTCAGTTCAAACCCATTTCAAGCTATCGCATCACTTTCAGTTTGGTTGCGTCTTCAATGACTTTAAATGACAAATAATTCACCATTTTAAAGTGTTTGGCAGGATTCGAAGCAAGCAGCCTGTTTTGTGGGATACATGCTAAAAACAACAGTCATCCTTTATCACCTGACACAATACTGGATGAGCAGTAACATACCTGTTCTTTTTTGAGTGCTCGTCCTTGCCTTTCTTCACTCCGAAGATCCTAGTGATCAAGGTGCTGAACAGCAGAGTGGAGGAGTTCCTTACCTGGGACAACAGCACGACGAGATGTCAAGACGGATGAAGACGGAAAGAAGAATTGCACAGGCAGAACAACTGCATTGCACAGGCAGAATCACACTAAATGTAATGTTAAAAAAAGTAGTCAAAAGTTTGTTGATACATTTGGTAATGGATCATTTTGGGACTATGTGATTAATGCAGATAATAATTTTGGGAAATGGTCCAGTATTGAGCGAGATCGTTCGATATTAAGCAGTTAATGTTACCCGTAGGGGCAACAGCGGCCATACAATCGACATCCTCTAAAAATGCTTTTTTCTGACGACTTTAAGGAAAGGATCCCTACCGAGAAATAACTACGTATTTTCTTTACCTTTCTCTTGATCGGTTGTATTATTTTGTCAAACCAAGTTTTGGTCAAGGATAGATTTCGCCCTGAAATATTGTGAGAGTTGAGTAGTTGCAGGAGGAGAACTGATGAAACTTGGAGCTATCGAAACGACTTGGGTGAAGGAGGGTTTAGAATATTGTAATGAAAAGAGGGACATTTCCTGCAACAAATGAACTCTTCTGCAAGTGATTTTTTTTGAGCCAGACTTGGTTAGACAAAATACCACACCAATCAACAGAAAGGTTGTCAGACACCTGTACATCTGAGGATTTCTAGAGACAAACATTATTGGGGCGCTATGGATCCTACGGGTTACATTGCAGCCAATTTAAACTGACCCTCTCCCAGCCCAAACCCATCTTTTACTCCACAAAAAGAAAGATAAAAGCAGGAGCTCACAGCCCAAATTGGAGAGGTGAATCCCAGCACAGCCGCCTGCATGCCTTCAGACACGAAGGGGATGATGTTCTCTCCCAGCCGGGTGTCCCGGTACAAGGCCCGCAGGATGTTCAGCGCATGGACCTGCAATGACAATCATCATCACCAGAAACCAAAGCCACACACACACACACACACACACACACACACACACACACACACACATTTCGAGGCAAGGGCTGATTCACAAAATAACTTCAAAGACCTATCCCCACAACTGTCAATCAACATGTATCATAACAATAAGGGAACACGGGAACACAACACATGCACCCAAAATATGACCTCACGTTGTATGTGTATGCACATTATAGCTGCAGAAGAAGAAGGGTCCAGATGAAAGGTCCGGATGAATGATGACCTTATGCACCTGAACTGTCAACAGTATCATGGGGGCATGACCGCGGGCCGGAGGTGAGCCAGTACCTGTGACACGGTGGAGTTTTTGTCGTCCTGGTCCGCAGAGGGGGCGGCCAGAGAGGTCAGCTCCCTCATGGTCATCTTCAGCAGGCTGCAGCTAGACGCCTTGGGCTCCGACGACAGCAGTGCCTGGGGAGGTACCACGGGGGCCAGGGAGAGACTGCTCAACTACAGATAAACTGCAGAGCTAAAGCTTTGCAATCTGCTCCTTTAACAACATGATCCTTTGGACTGCAGCGCTGTTGCCCGTCTTAACAATCACAGGTTTTAGAGCGATCATCATGGACAGGCAGAATCGAATGATCGATAAATGAAAGTCAGACGTGGCTTCCTTACACACACACACAATCAAAAGCACAAACACACACACGTGAGTTTCTGGCTGTGTGACGCTGAACTACACGTCACTACAACCTTGTGGTGGTCTGACCTATGACCCGGTCTCTGTTGTATACTGTAATCAAAGCGCAGCAGAGGGGCTAGTGTGTTAGCCGTTCAACTGTGAAGCAGACAAGGGGAGAAGAGGAGGGCAGGGGGTGGCATTGATCATGTGGAGCGTAACAGCTATGGGTCATCAAAAGGACACTGCTTGTGTGTGCAGGCCTCTCATACCTTTTATATGGGTGGGCATTATGTGAGCAAGAGCAATAGGTTTAAAAACAAGAGGTTTCTCAGGGGTAAGATAGCAACACTGTAGAAATGATGTCGTGACACTATTCTCTAAAAGATAACGACAGGAAACGACATACGTGACGTTGTTTAATATCTTCCATCCATGCTTTGGATGAGCAGTAAGCGTACTCTGCTTCAGTGCTGCGAAACACGAGGCAAAGCGGCATATGAACTGAAGGGCCGTGACTATGTTGGTTCACGCCTATCGCCTTCAGCTATAATTGAGCTTTAAAAACAACTTGTGTGTGTGTGTGTGTGTGTGTGTGTGTGTGTGTGTGTGTGTGTGTGTGTGTGTGTGTGTGTGTGTGTGTGTGTGTGTGTGTGTGTGTGTGTGTGTGTGTGAAGCATCCCAATAATGTTAGGAGCCTATTTTGCATGTACACTAGCTTAGCGTACACAGAGTCCGGACCTGAATGTAGAAGGGGATTCCTGCACTGCGTCGCGTCGCGCACAGTTTGGACGAGGGATCACTGGACTTGACCTCCTGCAACACCTCACGCAGCCAGCGGGAAGGAAGCTTCTGCAGGGACTGACTCCCACTCCTAACACACACACACACACAGGCACACACACACACACACAGGCACACACACACACACACACACACACACACACACACACACACACACACACACACACACACACACACACACACACACACACACACACACACGACAGCGAGATAAATATATTGAATGTTAGCTGTTTTCTTTACGTCAATACTGGGGTTTATTAATATCCTGTGGGGGGTAGGTTGGGTTGGCCTCTTATCATTATTTTCGAAATAGTTAAGCACTTTAGTGTCATGACAATGCAGTGTTATCGAAGGACAAGAAATTGTACTTCATTATCTTCCAGTCCCACAACCTAGTATTATCTACAACCTCTAGCCACAAATGATAAGTTGATGTTTCCTGTTGCTACTGTGACCCGAACCCTGTACACACTGAACTACGATTCTGTTTACACAATGAACAAACAATCTAGTGTGCCGGGCAGGCTGTGTACAGTCAGCTGTCTACGTGCGTGTACACACACACACACACACGTTTACAATTATACTGAAGTACAATAAATATTAATAGTAATTGTGGAAATAAAGTGAGACTCGGTATTTATTTATTAATTCTATAAATTAGAGCATTTAGCAGGGGCGCCATCCAGCTCATCGTGAGCAGTTTGGGTAAGGTGTTTCACCTCAGGGACACCTCTGTGTTGAGGTGCTCCTGAGCTGGGGATCATACTCGCAACCTCCCGGGTGCAAGTCAACCCACTCAATCTCCTGAGCTACTGCATCCACCCAGTACATCAATCCACTTGTGTTACAGCCTGGAGACCCAGAGTTCAGAGAAGGAATAGCAGTGATGGATGGAGAAAGAGATAAGAAGCGATAGAAGGACTGCGAGTAAGCATACCCTGGCACCGTGGAACAAACAGCGGAGTCCAGGAAGAAATAAAACAAAATCCACCAGGGCATCAGAAGGCAGCGGTTAGACACCCCACAATCAACACCCCATAACCCAGCACATTAACTACATACTAGCCACACACTGTTCATTCCTGCCCACCCCTCCTCTGTCACCCCACCCAAACAAACTCAGAGCGGAACACACACACGCCTATTGCTCACATGCAAAGCCACCAGAATGTTGCCCTCATTACTCAACACCCTAAACATTCATGGAGAGACTTATTTTGTACCCGACCAAACAATAGATGTGTTTAAAGTGCGCTGCGTTCCCCGGGGCCGGCCCGAGTCCACAGCGATGCCTTGGCATTTGGCGGTTCATCCGGGGCAGACCATGTATTTATTCCCACAGGCCTCCATTGAGGAAAGAAATGCCATGAGGTACTACAAAGCAAAAGCCTGTTGTTGTTTTTCCTCCCTGTAAATATTCTCCCAGGGATTTAATAGCGAAGCCGGGTTAACCTCGAAGGCTCTAGTTTTTAAATAGCTCTGATCTCATGTTTTTTGTTTACAAACCAAATAGAAAGTGTGTTTTACTCAACTGGACTTTGAGGAGAAAAGATAAGACCCATTCGCCGTCGTCATTCCCAACACTCGGAAAAGGCAGTGAAACAATGATGATACAAAAGCTAGAAAGGTCCAACTACACAAAAGGCCCGAGGTAAAGGAATCCCCACCCACCTGCAGAGCATCTCTGTGAGGCGAACAAAGCCCACGTAGGCCAGCTCAAAGGCCCCGCGGTGCCGCGACTGCAGGAGCTGCTGGCGGAAGTAGAGGCCCACACCCTCCACCTGGGAGACAGACACAGCCACGGGTTAGCTACTCCATCATAACATCATGTCAGGGTGGGGCAGTGTCAAACCTGTAGCCCGGGATTACAATTTGACTAGTATAATGCTATCAACATTAATATAGAACGATATTACAGTAGTATCCATACTATTTCCTGTACTTAAAAATACAGGAAATGAAACCCCACTGGTCTTTAGGTTCTTTACTTTTGTAAAGAACCTAAATTCATTCAGTTGATTATTGCCAACTGAATGAATTTCACAGTTTGGTCAAATAAGGTTACTTTTATTGGCATTCTTACACCTCTGAGAGTAACCAAATACACTCCTATTCTAGCAGCTGCTTGTTAAAACTAACCACTCACCGTTGAAGCTGACCTATAGTTAAAGCTAACCACCCATTGCTTGCATGTTCTGATGCTACTTGGGGATGGTTTTTTTTTACCCAGAATGCATGTGAACCTCTGCCGATGAGCTGAATGCAGGCTAAAGGGCAACCTTGTGCTCCTATTCTGGGTATCTCCAACGAGGGACCGGTCATGTCGACCGTGAGAGCCGCATGTTGGTAAGCAAGGGTGCTCAGAGAGGCGGGCCAAGGCATCCCATAATGACCACTGTGGCTAAAACCATGGGGTTAGTAATAGTGTTAGTAACATTATTCTAGCTACAAACACACAGTGAGCAAAGCCAGTGGATGTAGTGCAGGTGAGCCGCTGGGCGAGGCGGAAGCGCCACTCTGCTGCCCTGTCATTAGAGGGCCCTGTGGGCCACCACCGCCAGCAGGCACGGCGGGGGCCCAGACGGTCACGGGTGGCACGGAGGGCACGGGGAGGGGGACCCAACCCCTTCTCTCCTCCAGTCTGTGTTTATGTATGAGGGAGGGGATGGGGGGGATGGAGAAAGATACACCTTCTGGATCCGGGGGCGAGACACATGGTCTACTCTTGGCACGGATTCAGAACCACGATACGAGGAGGGTTACATCATCCCCTCTCGCATACCATTACCACCCCCGCCGGCCCCCCCTGCCCGTCTCTCTGCTGCCAACTGCTCATGTGACGCACGACACAAACAGCTTCGCCCCGGGCTGAAACGACACCCCCCCCCCCCCTAAACACTTCCATCGAACGAGGCAAAAAGCGCAGGCAAGAAAAAAAAAAAGTCACAGGACTCGACCTCAACCGCTGCTCGCTAACCCCACGGTCGTAAAAGAAGTGGCTCAAACTGGATGGGAGGATGGAGGAGTGAGGAGGACCTGAGGGGGACCGCAGCACCAAATTGGCCCCCATGACTGGTCGCGTCAGCAGGGCCGGAACAGACTGCCAGGGCCCAGCGTGACCTCACCGAGCGCAGCGGCGGCGGCGGGCGCCTCGGGGTTATAACGGGAGCGGCCGGCCGCTGTGAGAGGCATGCAGGCTCGCTCGGACCAAAACCACCCCACTGTGGCGGGCTGAATCGGCCCTGGACCCGGCAGGAATTATTTTAAAGTTTGTTTTAAGGAGTTAAGCAGGGCTTCCTCTGCAGAGCCGGGCAGAGTGTGTATCTAAGGGCGGTGCACTCTATTTAGAAATCAACTTCCTGTTTGTAGCGCAGCCGTTTCCAAGAAGAGCTGAGAGAGAGAGAGAGAGAGAGAGAGAGAGAGAGAGAGGGAGAGGGAGAGGGAGAGGGAGAGAGAGAGAGAGAGAGAGAGAGAGAGTCTGGCTGTATTGAGATCCCCACAACAATTACGTGACCGGCTCGGGAGACAGCCAAAGAAAAAAGGTGAATCAATGTAATTATCTTCTTACTATCCGGAATGTATGGCAATACACACGCGCGTGTGCGTGTGTGTGTCAGAACATCTTGGTATGGGGAGGTTTGTAAACCTTAACTTTTTAAAACCATCCCACTCTGCACAACATGCGTTTTGGGCAGAGACGGGATGATACTATTGTCAAGGGAAACTTTGAACCATACTTGGGCCCCGCCAACGCCCTCATCTTGGTCCAGTTGTGTGTCATTCCCCGACAGAGGAACGAATCAAAAACATATCGGCCATCTTAAATGCTTTACTGTCCAAAGGCAAGGAAGGGCGCGACAGGACATCAGGAGACGGTCCTGGGAGGATCTAAAGGTGTGCCGTGCACTCAGTCTTTTAGGTTCTGACGTACTCATGTCTATCGAGTTCCTTCTTTGGTTGACAAACACAGTTTACATAGTTAATCTGTGATTCTTTTTCCATGAGGCAACCACTTGACAGTGTGTGTGTTTGGGTTCGTGAGCAGTGTGTGTGCATGCGAGAGGCTATTTTACAACTAAGAGAGCAGCAAGAGTAGGAGCGTTTTCAAGATGTCATGACACTGCCCTGTCCCCGCTGCGTTCAGGCCAAGGGTCACTCACAAGTGAAGAATATAAAATTAAACACCATCACTTATGTCAACAATGGCAAAGTTGCCATGGGCACCACCCAGTGGCTGGAAACATCTGTGGCGTTGCCGTGACAACTAGCTCCAACACAGGACATTTGCAAAGGATTGTGTGAAGGCAAAAGGAAAGCGCTGTGGAAAGACACTCTCTCGCGCGTGTGTGTGTGTGTGTGTGTCATCACTGTGGTGGGGCAAATTGACTTTGGTCTCCTTAAACCCAGGCCAGAGCTATTTTCCAGAAACTGGATATTAGACAACCCCCATCCGTGCACAAATGATGGGAGTACATAATGATCAAGACGAAAGCAAACCACACACTTCTCCACTTGGAGCAGCTGACTGGAGCTGCAGCCGCTTCTCTCTGACCACACACACACCCACACCCACACACACAAACACGTGTGTGACCCCCCAGTGAATGACATTACGTGATAATATATAGCATTTAAATAATTTAAACTTCAGGGAGCTATTTTGTTTATTTATTTATAAAAATGTTCAGTTTACTTTATAACAAATAGAGCTGAGAACTCCATAATCTTTTTGTTTGAAGATAATGTTCCTATTTTCTGTTACTCAATTTAATAAATGCTTTTGAGTTTGTGTTATTAATAATAGTGTACAGTACATTGGTTCCAAATATCGGTTATCGGTCTCCTTGATTAATAATAATAGGTATCAGCATCAGCCCAGAAAAACACATATAGGTTGACCCCTAGTGCTGTAGGTTCATGAGTCATTGGTCCCCTCAAGAAGCCTAATGCTGGTTACCATCAATGACAGGCTCTCCTCGCGTTGCTGCGCTCTCTGGTGTCATTAAGCGGGGGCCAAGGCATGATGATTTCTGGCCAGTCGTGGGAACATCATGTTATACCTAGACTACAAGACCATGCCTTTATTACTGAACGTGTGTGGTTTCAGGGCAATACTGCAGATTGGAAGGATTTCAAAGTCCAAAGTCATGCTGAATGAATTAATGATATTACTGATTTAGAACTGCACATGCGTCAACTGTTGTGAATGTTGTTTACAAGGCTGAGATTACAACATACAATTTAGGAATAACTTTACCCATGTTGACTCACGCCAGAAAACATTCACAATTTTTAGCTCAAGTCACATGTCAGAATGTCGCCGCCATATTGTCTTGACAGGCCAGAGTTAACTGAAAGGCCAGCCGGTTGAAGAATCTTGAGTTTTGCCATCAACACAGTGCTTTGCACTTCAAATGGATTCTTTGGATTCTCTCCATTGTGAAGGCCAATTTCCACCAGAACTGGCATGGAAGCTGCACGGCAGCCAAGGGGCTGTTTTCCGTACTGCAATCCCCACTGGAAGCGGCACGGATTAGCCTGGCTACTGCCAGACGAAGCTCAATCGTCGATTGCATGTTGGTCTGGAGAAGCTGTTGTCATTTACTTTAGCACAAGAGGCGTGATCAATGGGCCGAGTTCAAATTACTCTGTACGCAATTGACTGCTTGCCGTCGCTTCCCTTTCGTCATTGTGTTAAACCAGCCAATAGCGCTCGAGGGTGAAAAGCCAGCTGGGTGATTGACTCCCGCAAAAACGTATCGGAAGCAGAAAGAAATGTATTGCTCTTCTCGAGACTCTTCTGCAGGGCAAACTAAAATCGCCGGCAGAATGGGCAGGGCTACCCAGCCTAGGTACAGATAAGTTCCGTCTGATGGCTCAAGACGTCACGTGCATAATTATAATTATAGGCCCATATGAATTGAATAGACGAGGCATCAATGCAGACTTTCATTTCTTCTTTGCCACTGATTAGCTATTGATACCATAGATAGACTGTATACGATTACAATACCCTGTGAATTGCATAGGGGTCGATGTGAGCTCATGAATATTCCTGAGCAAATGCAAACTGATCGGCTGTAGAAGTGTTCTGAGACACGGCTGCGAACCGGCAAGTTTCAAAAATAGAAGAGGCACGAATCGTGTGTGGCTTGGGGACGGTGCCGGTGCCGCGACCGTATCCAGTGGAATAGCCTACATTGACCATAATGTTTTCTATTATTTTCAGCGACCGTTTTACTGCCGTGGCGCTTCCATGCCGGTTCCGGTGGAAATTGGCCTTGAAAGACCAGAACGACGACTCATTCAAAAACATGACTTTGAATCTGTTAGAATTTGTTTTTGCATTACAGTAGGAAATGTAAAGTTAAATGTGATACATATTTAGATTACTGTATTAGTTTGGTCATGGTCAACATAATGTATAATGTTCAATAAAGGTCAGTAGGGTTAATTGAACCATACCTGAGGTCAGGGTTCTGGTATGGCTCTACGGAAGCGCTGCTTGGTCTAGCTGTATTGGGCAATTGGGTACGGTTTGAGGCAGGACAATAGTTATTTGTAACGACTTAACACAAAGCCTATCATTAACGTTTTTTGTACTAAGTTGTGAAGGACATTGGTCATTTTCGTGCAGCATTGTTGACGAAACAGCACACACACACCTTACTTCCACGGTAGACACGTTTGAGTGTAGATATTTAGTAGAACAGCATAAAAACATACAAACACAACATACCCCCTACACAGTCACTTACCGCTTATGTCTGGTTCCCCTTGTTATTATGGACTAACATGCTGAAGCACTCAGACAACTATTCCTGTTTTTTTGTCAATCTGTGTGTATGTGTGTGTGTGTGTGTGTGTGTGTTTTCCGGCTCGTGGTGGAAGTGATTTGGAAAGAATGCAGTGGGCAGGGAGGAGGGACACTGCGTCTAGTTAAAACCCCAGCGGGAGCGGCTTCAAATGATGGTGCGCTGCTAACGAGGACGGATGCTAAACGAGGAGGATCCCAGCGGGCCGTCCGACACCCTCCGTCTTCAGGCTCGAAAGACGTCAGCTGTTTACACACGCAGGTCCTCACCTTGTAGTGAAGCCTTATACGAGAGTGTGTGGGACATAAACATCCGTCTACAGCTGAGCGGAGCATGTGTTTTTCAGACCTGGATTTTGCTTTCAGATGTGTCTATTGGGCTGGGAACAAGTGCAGCCGTGCAGAGCTTTGCCATTGCCAGGCCATTTAGGCTCTCCAGTGACCAATTTTATTACTCATTGCCATTTAAAGTCAGTCAACACACGCAATGTTTACAAAGCAGGAACAAGGCCGGCAAACATCATGGCGCCCAGGATGCAAACTGGCTAGCTCCACGCAATGGACAGCGATCCAGCAATGTTGTGCAAGCGTTCCTCCCCTTATTACAAAAAACGAGGAAGGAGTCAACTTGCGCAATAAGCAAATAAAGGTAACCAATGTTGAATCGGTTAAGCCGGGTTGAACAGTGGTTTCCTTGACGATGTAGGCATGATCATGTAGGTGACAAATGCGTCATGCAGGGACACAAATGTGTTCACACTACGGTGGGGATATGGTCTCATATCCACCACCTCTGAGTGTGGCTCTGGTGAACAACAAGAAGTTCACCCCTGTATTTATGGCTCTGCTCACCTGGGACACATTTCAATGGCTAATATGAATGTGGTCTTTGTGTACAAGACCTTTATTCGGGGACAACGATGCCAAAACAATGCCAGTGCCAAAAAAACAAGCCTTTTTGGCTATATATGCTAGTGCCAAAGCATTTGTGTCCAATTGGTTCATTTGTACAGTCAACGATTTCAAAATGTATCAACTTCAAGATGACTGTTATTCAAATTTTGTATGGCTTTATAATAGTTTATCTTGGTACTGTTAACCCCAAAGAAACAGGGTCAAATGAAATCCCAAAAGTTATTGTAAATGTTTGATGATGTTGGCACTTTACATTTGATAAGGACATCATCAATTGTCATATGTTTGGTACCACTGGCCCTTCCTAGACTTTGAGGTAAAATTCTGTATTTTGCCCAACCAGCTAAATAATCCAATCCAAACCACACGAACACACACACACGCAGACAATACCAAAGCCTGTGTTGAAAGTGCAAAGAGCAGAGCAGAACATGGGGGTCAGCACTAAAGCAATCGCTGCAAGGGGATGTACTGTCCTGAGGTGCCACGATCAAGTCGAAGCTTCAGTTGAGGAAATGGTAGCCAATGTCTAAATGGGAAGTGCCCAACACGGCATGATTGGAAGTAGGACTTACTCTCATACTAAAGAAGCTGTGTGTCTTTTGCAACTTTTAGACTACATTACAGCTCTGCCGTAACTGAGTCGTACAAGGACTGAGGGGTGGATCCGAAAGCCACTGAAGTCCATGCAGTAATCTGACGTTATATTGTAGTTTTTGTGTTATTAAAATAAAAAAATTAAATGATCAGTTGATAAAAATGCTATTCTAAAGCAGTGCTCTCACCCTGCTCCAAGTCATGCAGGGAAAGAAGCACACTGTGCAGTTTCCTTTTTGGAGAATATGAGTAAATAAGACGTCTCACCAGAGAGAGTGTCGGAACAGAATTTGGGGTATGGTCTATGGTCTATGGGGCATACGAGTCGTGTTGAACTGCAGGTGTTGGCATGAGTGTCCGACCTGCTCCTCAGTGACCAATCCGGTGTGTGCCTCATCCACATGGTTGTATTGCAAGGGTAGGCTCTGGCACAGCTCTCCCAGCATCATGGCCACCTCCTTCATGCTGCGCCAGCAACACACCAGGACCATCTGGGCTGTCACCCGGTATCCCTCACCGCCGTCACACACACCTGGGACACACACACATACACTCACACTGTATTGATGTGTTCTCAACCATGTGGTACCTTGTTAAAGTGCAGTGTGTTAAACCGAGAGGATTTTTCCATGCATTACAATGCATTACTCCTTTCCGTAAACAGCCTCACTCAAAGGCTGACCTCATCAGGACATTATGGGTACTGTACTGCTTTACACTAATTGATTCATTTATCCTCAACATGTGTTTGGTCAGATAAATAACAGTGCACAGGGTATGCCATGGTTATTCAAGCTGCTATGTATGATCACTTAATGTGTTGTAAAACAGAGTACTTCTCTGTCTTATAGCGATAAATCCATATTTTAAAAAACTCAATGTTTTACAATTAGCTCGTATGAAAAAAGCATGAGGCCGAGTCTGTATAGAGGAGAAGGTCAGAGAGGCGTGGTGATCTTGGGCGGACCTTTGGTCTCCTTTGTTTTGTCGTGCTGGTCTGGGTCGTCCCCGGCCTGTGGTTCCAGCTCTCTGGCGCTGGTGAAGAAATCGTTGGTGTCCCTGGGCTGGATCTCTTGAAGGATACGTTGGAGCCCTGCTGATGCATCTGCGGACACACAAAACTTTAATTACCCTTTCAAATGTAAAAGAACATCCTAATAGGGGATGGCAAGTGGGAAGAAGCTGTACTTCTTTGCCACATTGGACAGTTTATCTTTTAACAACCAACGGCATCACTGATGATAGAAGAATTGCATAGATATCATCAATATGGAGCTAGATATTCTGAAAGCATTAGCCTTTAAAGGCGTCTGGTCTGCTAGAGCCACCTGAGTCCGTATCCATGGGGATGAGTCCCTCGGGTGACGAGCTCTGGACGACCGGGGACACGATATCAGACATCCTGTAGCAAACAGCGATCAACTTCGACACCACACTCCTCCACTGCTCCGTCAGGGTGAGACTCCTGGACGCACACACACACGCACACACACACACAAACACACACACAGAACCAACAGATCACAAACAGAAACATTCAACCCAAGCAAATTTAAAAAGGGGCTGGAGGTAAGATTTGAGGGTCGTAGAGAGTGAAATTAACAGCCCCCAAAAAAACGTAGGTTTATTTATTAAATACACAAACACAAAGTACGGTAAGTAAGAATGGGATTATTAAAGATTATTCAGACAGTAGGGTGCCGGTGCGAGGGAAGAGCTCCCTGCATGGGTGCGTGTGACCCTCACCCCAGGGGGAGGCGCTGCAGCACAGCGGTGATGCAGTGGGCCCGGCCGTAGAGGGGGCGGGAGGCCGCGGCCTGCAGGAGGGACGACTCCGCCGACACCACCTCCTGCTGCAGCCGCTGCAGCAGCAGCAGCACCACTGCAGAGACACAGACATGTGGACAATGCTCAGATCCACTAGTCATACATGGCTTTAATAAAATACATGAAGTCACACAAAACTCACACGCATACGCTACGTAAAGATATGTAGCCCTGGCTATGCTTGTGAAGAGCATGTCTGTGGGACATAATTCAATGTCTATAATATATAAACTTGGTATATTTATGGACATCATAGGATTACAAATATGGTGTTGGTGTTGGGCCACATTTGGTTTGAAACATAAATGTCACCATTCGATACACCATAAAAGAGTATAGCATCTATCCAATTCGCATCTAGTGACAAAACAGTGAAAGCAAAATATCAAACAGTGCAGGATAAAGACATAATATTACAAATAGCCGATCACAAATTTATGTATGTTGGCTTAAGGCAAGTCATAAAAAAATCCCATTCAAGATCAGTGAGTAGAGGGCTGAGCAGTGTGCGAAATATGGGGGGTTCCAGGGGGGCTCGACTTCTCAGATTTACCCATGAGACTCCTTGAAAGCCTCAAAAGCAAAATTTGAGGGGGTTCTCAATTTTTGTCCAAAGAAATATTATTTAAAAATGATTAAAAATTAATATTTCATTGACACTAATAGTCACTTAAATATGTTTAAGCTCAACATGTCCAGTATTCAAAAATATATTAACAAATATGTTATTATTTGCCTAGCGGAGCCAGCCAGTCCTGTGTGCGTATGCAAATTAGCCATGTTCGCCAAACAGAGGAAAGACGTAATGTTGACAAGTCATACTAAAAAACAGCTAGCAAGCGAAAGCTAAACCAGAGTGTATCACTCACACACTTTGGGTCTATTCAAACTTAAGGTAGGAGGCTATTTTTTAAATCGTTGCAGTGATTGAATTGTGATGAGAACTGATTGTTGTGCATAAGATGAGTGTGTGCGACTGTGTGGGTGCATGTCCTTTCGGCTTCGGCATACTGCATGGTTATGAAGGCATTGTGGTTGGTTGTGGTCTTAGTGAAGCAGCCTAGCCTTGGAGCTGGATAAGTTGGAGTGATTGTTTACGTGCGTGCGAGAGCGAGAGAGAGAGAGAGCGCACCTGCCGTAATGATGTTTGGCTTGTTGTGTAAAATGTTGTCATCATCCGCCCTGGTTGGACAAATGTGCTTTGTGTATGTGTTCAATGATGTATCTGTCTGATCGTAATTGCTGTAGATGGATGGTTAAACAATGTCACACGATCGTTCATACTGCAGGCTCTCATTTGCAAGTGCACCTATTGTGTGCCAGTCTCCGATAGGCTGTACCTGGCATTTATGGAGTTGTTGACTGCTCTTCTAAGTACGCCAGATTGGTGCCAATTACTGTCGTGTTTTCATTGTAATGCGCAAATTTGCCTCTCCTTGTTATAAAAAAACGGGCATGCAAATAACTTTAGCCAATGCAGCCCTCTATGTCAGTAATGACATAGGAGGCTGCATTGGATAAAGTGTTGCTTTACGAATAGGCTACTATAGCATATTGGATTATCAAAAATTGTCTTGTGCGGGTGTGTGTTGTCATGTAGGCTATACACTGTTTGCTGGCATTCCATGAAATATTGTAATGTTATAGGCCTACTGCATATTAAGACATTTTATATCGGAATTGCGCAACAATCGGGGAATGGGAACCCCCGAATATTGAGGGGTATTTCACACACTGGCTGGGCTGCTTTTAACACACTTTAGAAATTGGTTTTGGAAGAGCTGACAGAGCTGCACCTCCTCACAGCCTCAGGCAGGGGGTTCCACTGGTTCGTGGCCTTCAGAGAACCAGCTGACAAGCCTAAATAAAGTGTGTGAAATGGTATATATAAAGGGTATAGTCACATTAGAACCTATTGAGGAACTAATATAATTTACTAAGCTAGTTAACACAAAGTCACATAGTGGAGGAGGGTCCAAACCATGTAAAATGTTGCAATTCAGATATAAAGTAGAGAATCCTACCGGCGAGGCTGTTGTGCTCCAGCATGAGGGCCTCAGAAGCCTGGGATGCAGGTTGCAGGGGCAGCTGGAAGGGGAGGCCCTGTGCCTGGGCATAGGCCAGCAAGGCCGCCGGCAGGGTGGGCTGGTGCACCAGAAGGTCTAGGAGGTGGGCCGCGGTGACGCTGTCGTAGGGCTTGGTGCTGGTGCTGAGCTCCAGGGCAGCGCAGAGCACATGACTCAGCCTCTCCGGGTCCTAGAATCAAGAGTTTACCTTGTGTGTTAACATGTTAGTCTAAAATAAATGATGTGCATCCAAAGAAGGGATGCAGGCTAACGATACCAGGTCTCACAAATGGGTCTTTGCAGAGAAAAGTTGCATCGGTGAAGCTAATCTAAAACAAAGAAAATTTATGTTGACTATATGATATTTTTTTCAAAACAATACCTACATTTTTTAAATCAATATGGACAAGTAAATATTACTAGTGTAGGCTGACCTGCAGTCCCACGGTTGATGGCGGGAGTTGCCGTAGCAACACAGAAGCAAGCTGTTTGACCTCCAGGAAATTGCTGGCCACACAGTAGAGCACATTTTGAGCATGAGCAAAAGTTACTTTGCTGCCAATGGCGAAGACATCAGGTTCTTAGTGAGAGAGGGAGGGATAAATAATAAAATGAAAGGCACAAGAACAATGTATATGGTTCAAATACTTTTTCAAATCACACAAAATATCATATTTACTGCTTGTCAGGCAAGGGAAAATACATCACTCACGTTTCATAGGCTAAGATGTATCATTATATGTATCGTCTCCAAAAAATAGATCATGGTTCTGTTTCAACTAACCAATATGTAAAATATCAAGTAATACACATTTGAACGGAACATAGGGAGGAAGAAAGAGGTGGCGAGAAGCGTACCGGTGCTGAAGGAGAACAGCTGGCCGAGCAGGACCAGCAGATGGAGCGCAGTCAGGCAGGAGGGGAAGGACGCTCCTGAAACCAGCACCTCCAGCAGGGTCTCACACATCCAGCAGAGGAACTCCTGGGGCCACACAACCACACACAACCGTCAGGGACCGTGTGATGCCCGTTCACTTTGGAGCTCATGAGTTTGAGAAACACAGAATACCTTGTAGGTCGCCAGTGTGAGCGTGTCTCTGTCTCTCTGCTCCTGGTTTCTCTCCTGGCTCATTCTCTTCTGAAGCAACGTACTGCTGTCCTTCACCCTACACAGCAACTGTGTGACGGATGAAGGGGAGTGATATTTGAAGGGACTTTCCACGTTGGAATTATATGTGAACTTCACTGAATATGACATCCATAGCATGTCATATCATTTCAAGAATTTAAAATTGACCCATGGTTGTGGTATATATATTTTTTAACTTACCCTTTTGAGCAGGCTCACGGTCAGTTGTCGGACCCCCGGTGGTTGGCAGTTGACGTTCGGGGGGAGGAAGTGACGTAACAGCTCCATCTCCTGTGGACTCACCCCCTCTGTTCTACGATGGGTCTCACAGAGCAGGCCCAGAGCATCCATCCTCACCTTGGACAGTCAGACGGAGGTCAGGCCATGGTTACAAACAAACACACAGGGGTCAAATATTGATGGTAATGCAAATGGTTCTCAGTCACACAAACGTACCTGGTCGTGTTTGTGTACCAGGGCTTGCCGCAGCAAGGAGAGTGGTACCAGTCCCCCGAATAGACCCTCTTCCAATGATGGGGCCACGCCCTGGGCCCTTGCTGCCCGCAAGCAGGTCATCAGGGCCCCCACAGCGCCCCTGCTGCCCGGAGGACCTGAGGACATTAAACACATGACGCTCAACTGTACTACTGCTGCAATACATGCACTGCTCTGAGAAAAGGAAGTGTGTGTGAGAAGAGCGCGTGCCTACCAGCGCCGCGGGGCCCCATGCTCTGCAGGGCTTGCACCATGTGGGTAAGACTGGAGGGACTGCACCGCAGCAGCTTGGGCAGGAAGTAGTCCAGGATGTAGGTGGTCTGGTCCAGCCTGGCACGGCACAGCACCTGCAGCAGGGGGGTCACCCAGGTCTGGTGCCAGAGCTCCATCCAGCCCCCTGGACCCCCACCGCCCGCCTCCTCTTCCTCCGCCAGCTGGCCTTTGTGGCTGACAAACAGCCTCTCCAGGAGGTCGCTGGCGTAGGGAGCCATGTTCTGGTCTCCCATCAGCCCCAGGAGCTGCGAGGGAAGCTGGGGCTGCATGGCCAGCAGGTGGCGGGCCCCGAGGAGCTCCACCAGGCAGCCCAGGGAGCCGTACTTCCCCCTCATGTGCCACTCCAGCCCCAGGAGGCCGTGGGTCAGCGTGGTGATGTAGGGGTCCGGTTGGGCCGGGTCCAGGGCGCTGGCGTGCCGGTGGGCGACGATGAGGTCCTTGAACAGTGCACGGCTCTGGTGGCGGACGCCGTCCAGCGGGTGCTCCCAGTGGGAGTAGACACGCTCGAGGAGGGCTTCGTGGAGGGCTGAGCCCCCCTGGAGGGACTGGTAGAGGGTCGGGGAGGGGGAAGGCCGCTCCACCTGCAGACAGTCCAGGGCAGCGCTGCTCCAGAGGGTTAGGACTCGGGCCACCAGCATGGCTGTACTGGACTCCTTAATGCTTGACAAGGAGAGAGCAGAAAGAGGGATGGCAACCACATACAGGCACGGACATCATGAATAAATATGCATGATGTTTTGTCTTTCAATATCATACATTGAATAAATATCAATAGTGTTTCCACCCATCTACATATTTTTTAAATATGAATTAATTAATCATTTTCATTAGGGCTATCCCTTAATAGTCGCCTAACCATTAGTTACGAAGGTCACAACAAGCCCTGATTTAACTCATAGCTGCATCCTGTCAGCTTAACATTCGTGTAGCTATGCCTTGAAGGTTTACCCTCTCGGAAACCGCTATTAAAATGCATCCACACGCATTGAACGCAAAAGAAAACAATAAAAAATATTGACCTTTTTCAATGTAGTTTTTTTGCAGTTATACGGGGTATGGAATGGATACAAATATACATGGCCTAACTGAAACCCGGTTAAGCTGGATACGTGACACTTTTCAAAACTCTTTGCTTTTACCACTGCAGGCTCAGGCAGAGCTCTGCCTGAGCCCGCAGTGACAGGAGGAGGCAGCATACCTGGTGTCCAGCAGCAGCAGGGTGTGAGGGACCAGCAGGAGAAGCTCCTCCCAGCGGGGGCCCAGGGTCGCCCGCTTCCAGTTCAACATGGCCAGGGCCCCATGGCACAGGTAGAGGGAGATGCCAAGGGGGCGGCCCTCTGCAGACAGCCCTGCAAGGCATGGCCTCAGCCAGCAGGGGGCAGCGTCTGTACCCTTGCCTGAGCCACGGAGCAACATGCACACCTGGAGACACACACACACACACACACACACACACAACAGGGGCGAATTTATAACGGATACAATTAGATGGTGTAATGCACTTTATTCTGTGAGGTTTAAGTGGTAACCTTATGTAAAATCCCTGATTGATCCTGTATAATAAAATAGTCACAGAGGAAATGAGTTAAAGGCCTTTCTCACCACAGTGGCCAAATCTTCTCCAGGGCCCATGGCAGACCTCAGCAGGAGGACAGACGCCATGCCTGCTGTGCTCTGAACCGTCTGGATAAACTCCTCTGCAGAATGACATCACAGGATAGAGGACCGGGGGGTGGGAAGAAGGAAAGAAATATAATAAAAACAATCTTTTCTGGCAGGAAAGTATTTATTTGATCAATGTAGGCCATCTGCATGAATCAGTGTTGGTGTCTATAGCTAATAAAGTATTAGGTTAATCGGTTCAAGTCCATCAGACAAACAAAGACCAGAGCAATAGCAGCTCTTTTTTCCGTGAGCCAAATGTTGCTTTCAATATAAGCATAGTAGTGCAGAAACATTATTAAAATAAATCAATTTACCTACAGCCGCTTTAATACATAGGGTCAAGAACGTCAATTTGTGTTTATTTTCCTGAGGCCCCCTTACCGTTGGTAAGGATGTCGACATAGCGGTCCAACAGGGAGCCCAGAGAGCTCTGTAGGCTGCAGGAACCCTCCACCGCCTGTAGGGCTGCACTGGTGGCATCCTGAGACCTCTGCAGCACCAGCATGGAGGTCTTCACTGCAGTCAGGCACAAATGCATCAGCTGTGCCTGAGCAATGTGACGGCCTATTAGTCCACTGGGTAGACAGGTAGAAAAAGATATAACAGATCATGGCCAAATCATTCATTCTTTCATTATTCTATACATGCTGAATAGATGTATAGTGTCTTGCTATTCTATGTCTTGATAATATTATTGACTAACTATTCTAACTCACAAATTGTGTAACTAATCAACTCATGACGCATGACTAGTTCAACAAATTTAAACACTTAAAGATATTTTAGGTGTTTTAATGTAGACGTATTTTGATGATGACGTCCAAGATAAAACGATGATCTCCGTACCTGTTCTGTTGGATGAATCCACTCAAAGCCTTCTCAAGAAAATGCAAAACTGCACAAAAGGGAGAATGAGAAGACAAATCAGTTGGAGGCGATCTCTCTCGAGTTTGAATGCTATACAAACCTGAAATGAACTTGACATTGAAATACTGACCTTCAGGCAGCAGTCTCTGTATGCATCTCTCGCCTGGGAACACAAGAAAAGAGAAAACATATATAAACTGCCTGTGGCTGTCAGTCTGCTACAACTAAAATCGTCTGACAGACACACTGACCAAGAGGAAACCCGTCCAGGCAGGCAGCAATTGTGTCCGTGATGTGAGGGTGCCGGTCTGAATCCGGGGTGAGAAGGCACTCAGACAAGCAGGCAGAGAGACAATCCACGGTCGCCTCCTGCAGCCACGATGCCACAGAGTTCAGGGCACTGGAGGGAGGGAGGACCAAGGGGGAGTCAGTGGGGGTTCCCTGGGCTCATTTATTTATTACTGTGGTTGCTAAGCATGCCTGCCTATTGTTACTCAGAGTCATATAATGACTATTGTTATTTTGTATCTCTCTTTATTAGTGTGCGCGATGGCGCTGTGACCACAGGGGGCACTATAATTCACGATCAACACTAAACGACCACGCCCCCCCGCCCCGTTTGCCAAACTTTTCCGAAAGTTGGTATTTGACATGCTGAACATTTTTAGCTCAAGGACACATAAGGTCTGTCTGGATAGATTTCTCTGAATCATAAACGTTTTCGACCTTGGAAAATTCTTGAAAAAGTAGTGCTTAATGCAAATGACCAAAAAAAGTGTACAAATACTCCTTGGAAGGTCCTGATCCAAAAAAGATGGCAAAAAACTGTGCTATTATTATGCAAATAATTTATTTAGTTCACACTTAAATGCTAATGCGTCGAGTTAGCAAAGCTGCTATATGAAATCGGCAATACAGTCACCGTGCAGGTCAACAACATAACAATTACAACACAGGTATAAAAACGAACAGTACATTATCTTAGGAAACACTAACGATACGGCAGCGTTACAAATCAGTAAATGCAATGTATACATTTGAATAGAAGGAGATGGTACACACATGACATTCTGGTGTTCTTTCAAAGTTACTCAAACCTTTCTTAAAGTTTTGTATTTTGTATTCAATATACTTATTGGTGAGGCCAAACTGCCGTGTGGAGGACATTGAGATGGGAAACAGGGAAGTGTGCGGGTACCTGGCGCAGACTCTGCGGAGAGGGTTTTTGGCCTGAAGGGAAACAAAGACAAGCGCCAGAGTGTGGAGGCTGGGCCGAATGAGGGACACATCAACCTTCTCTTCTCTCAGCTCCTCCAGATGAGCTCCTGCCTGTCAACACACACACACACACACACACACACACACACACACACACACACACACACACACACACACAGTAAAGGTAAGCTTTCCAACTTCATAGTTGAAAAGCTCACTCACCAAAATGTAAAGGTTCAGCATATCCTAGTGAAGACCAAGGGATTTGAAGAGTTACCTTGATATTTTCCGATGTTAACCAGTAAACGGTGATGCTGTACCTTATGGCAGAGAATTGTCTTTCTTGTATATGATATGTATTTTGCAGTAAAACTGTAAAAATACATACTTGTGCCCTCCACTTTCTAGACGTGTTTGTCTGTGGTGCCACTGATTGCACCTACTGACTGATAAGTGTAATCAGATAGTTGCTATCAGATAGTTGTATCAGTGCCTGTAACTATAGGCGCAGATGCATGTTTATACCATCTACCCTCAACTGAGGGTTTTTTTTATATGGGCATGACAGTGGATGTGCAATAAACTTGACTTTGACTTTGCTACATCTGCTACTAATATTTTACAGACACCACCATGCATATGATATGGTCTTTAGGATGGAGTTATAGCCCATTGATCAGTGAGATAAGGTAGATCCTACGATAGGGAACTACTACTTACCTTTTTCACTAGCTGGATCTGCTGAACTGGCTCAGTCATTTCTAGAAAGGCCTGGAGCGTCACAGCTATCTGCCGGACCTCTTCATCACTAACACGGCCATCTAAACACAGAGAAGCTACACTCCCCAACACACACACAAACACACACACATAAACAACAAAAACATGTTATTTTTCAAAAGATAGAAGTCTGACCTCACAGAATTGTGCACCTGAATGAATACCTGCTAATGGTACTGCCTCAGGGCTGGTCTAGCCATTGGGTTGACCGGACTGTCTGGGATATCTGTTAGGGGTTCCACTATACAAACTCTAGTACGATGGTCTTGTTTTGAACATACGTAATACGCATGAATGAAGTCTTGTCAGAATTTTCATGCAGTGATAGCCAACAGAAAAGCAAATACTGTCCTGTGTGACCGTGGCCGGTTTATGTCCGGTCTGGGTCAAAAAGTCCCAGACCAGGTGGTCAATGGTGACTCTTCTTATGGCCAATAAATGTTTTATTTCTGAGTACGTTTTTATGGTTGGGGTTAGGATGAGCCACTGGGAAATGGCTGTTAATAGTTATCAGTTAATAGTTATGAAGTTTCTTTAATTCAAGGACAGAAATTAATTAATGTCTTCAGCGTGTGGTGGCAACCCCAAACAAGTGTGCCGCCAGCACCCCAATATCCCTCCAATCTCACTCCAAGGTTTTCTGGGAGCCATGGAAAAGAACAAACGTGAGGAAGGCTCAGGTAGTTGATAGCAATAGAAAATTCTTCCTTCAGGCAGATGCTGCCAGATTTGCCAAACTGATTGATATGATTGCTGAAAACCTTCAGCAAAGTGGGCCACTGTTTCTGAATGAACTCTCTGTGCACTTTGCGAGTCCACAGAAAACATGTGCAGACGTCTGTGGAAGACTGGTGTGGGCCGATTTATTGTCCAGCCCTGTATTGAATGTTTTAAGGAGGTCTGACCTTTGAGCTTTTGAACAGCATCCTTGTCCAGAACCAGCGCCTCTATGGCCGTCTTCTTCTTCTTCGTGACCATTATTCCCCCTGTGCAGTGAGGAAGCCAGGACATAACAGTTCATCTGACGCACCTCGGCATGTTTCCTTCTATTTGTTGATTCCAATATGCCTGTGTTCTATCTGTATAACAAACTATACCCACTGCAGTGTCACATAATCATAAAGACATATACACATGCTGCATGCCTCCGTGTCTCTTAGGTCTACTGTAACTTCGGTAACGGAATACACAATTGTATGTGCCAGGGCATGGGTAATAGACTATAACCTTCACTAGTGTATTCCAGTGCCTGTGCCCTGGTACATAGAAAGACAAGACCCATTATTTTTATGAGCGACAACTGTGTTTTTCTTGCGACGGCACCTCCGTGAAAAGTGTCTCTAGTTACTCTTTTCTGTTGTTAGCTTGTGTTGCTACATAATAACTAAACACAGCATGACAGGACAAGTCAAACCACATTATGCTCAACGGACACTCACCAAGTTTAGGGTGACCTAACAAATGGCAAGGGTTTATTCATACATTAAATGCAGAGCGTACACATTCTGTTGCTTTTTGCTCAGCTTCGAGCCATGGTACACGTGCGGTACGTCAGTTCCGCAACCACTACCGGTCCCGCCCTAAAGAGCAACGGATTGGTGGACTTCCGCGGAGAAAAAGCGCTCAGATCTCCAATTGGAGGAATCGACATTTCAGTCAACGTCGCGTCCTCGCGGCAGTAAATCGGCATTTCAATTCACGTGACCGTCCTAGAGACCTTTCCATTGGTCGCAGACTCCAGAAGCCACGCCTCGAATCCTCTCTGCTCAAACTTTTACTCGAGAGCAGAAAGAGACATTTACGGGACTGGAAAATTCGTTGTTTTAGTCATAAATTGAAAGTATGCCTTTGGAATAATTGCGAGGTGTTTTTTTGGAGTGGACATGGCGTAAAGCTCTGTGTTGTTTCTCGTTAACTTCATAGTTGAGGTAAGTGAGGACAGCAACTCATAGTGATGCTTCTTTTTATATTAATTACTCTTTTTTTAATGATAGGCTACTTATCATTAGCATTAGCTCTTATTTCATAAGCATATTCCTATTACATAGTCAGTTGTTTTCTTGTGTCCTAAAATGTATATAGTTTGATGATAACAGATCAGTTTGGATAACTTACTTGCTGTTAAAAAGTATATAAATTATCGGATTGTTTAAGTTCATGTTTTTAATTCCAGCACACATAGACACGAAGGTGCACGTATTTGTCGTCATGCTGAAAAAATATATGAAATGGCTAATAGTTGTCCCTTCAGTGGTCCGCTGAATGATCCACAGGGAACACAAGGAGTCAGTCATATCAACACTTGCCCTCTGTATTCCGACTTTACCGACAGGATGTCGACGACCAAAAGAGTCGAAATATTTGAGTCAGAGGAAAGTGAAGGACAAGTGAGCAGACTGGAAAAGAGAAAAGGGGGATAACGGTGCATCCAGAGAGAAAGAGAGAGAGAGACTTCATGGTTGTAGTTTCCGTCAGCGCTCCCCGTTCACCACATCACTTCATCATTACTCTGGAATGATGGAGGTGGGGCGGAGCGGAATGCGCGATAAGCGATGCCGAGTAGGCCTTAGATTTTCCCTCAAATCTGGGCATTCAACCGCTGTCACACATACGACGACGCACGGAGTTTGTCCGATTTACTGAGCATCTAAGCGATTATGGGAGCTTTTAAGAGGCCCCCACTGTTGGAAATTTAGAGATAAGCAGCGATAACTACCAACAGGAAGTCCCTGGTGCTTGTGGTGAACGAGTGTGAAAAGAGAGGTTATCACAACACTTACTGGAATGGTCTTATCCAATATGAAAAATAAATTCCTGATTTAGGTCTGAATACAGAGAAAACTAAAGAAGAGACGTGACACGTCTGTTGAGTGGAGACCATCGAAGTACCATTTCAGAATATTATGCCAATATGTAATTTCCAGCACCATGTCATACTCAAGTAATTTCCTTGCTGACGACAGTATGGTGTTTAGTTTCAGATTGCTGTCTTCTGGAGACATCCAGTAAGCGGGTCACAGACGGAAGCGCTTGCCCTCTTTGCAATAAATCCATGCCTATGATAAAAGAGAATAAATAGTTTTCCCCTTTTCCTCTTGACCTACATGCCCATGTGTCTACGGATCTTATTTCATCTCTCTCCCTTGACTTTCTATCACTCTATTGTTCCTTCTCTATATTTTGTTTGTATTCCAGCCCTATTTCTGTCCTTCCCACACATTTCTTTGTGTTGGTCTGTCAACTTGAGGTCTCATTGTTACACGGTTTATATCGCAGTGGCTGTGAGACTCATTAAATCTCTGTCTCTCTCTGTCTCTCTCTCTCTCTCTCTCTCTCTCTCTCTCTCTCTCTCTCTCTCTCTCTCTCTCTCTCTCTCTCTCTCTCTCTCTCTCTCTCTCTCTCTCTCTCTCTCTCTTCTCTCTCTGTCTCTCTCTCTCTCTCTGACATACACACACAAACTCTCCTTTCTCTCTCACACACACACGCACACACACACACACTCTTGTTTCTCTCACACACACTTTCTCTGTTCTCTCTTTCTCACACACTCACACACTCTAACATGTTACAGTGATGTAGGTGCTGGTCGGACACTGCCCAACCGCTATCCACCCATGCTAGCTCATCCACCCACTCCCAGAAATACCTCAGGTACTGACTTTGTGGGCTAGCTGTAAAACAACAGCCTGAATGCTGACCTGCCTGTCGGTCTGCCACTGCAAATAATCACCTTTCCACTATACCCACAACAATGTGAATAGTGTTTATTATTCAGGAGTATCTCTCATTTGACGCAGAAGGCCAATGCCACCTCTCCTCATCCCAATGGCAGTTCAGTAAAAGCTGCTGGGATGGGGTGCTTTGGCCAACCAGCGCCACCACTCCCGGGCATCTTCTCAGAATAAGAATTTTGTCTGATTTTGTTTCTCTCTCTTTCACACTCTCTCTCTCTCTCTCTCTCTCTCTCACACTCTCTTTCTCACTCTCACTCTCTCTCACCTTTCTGTCTCTCTCTCTTTCACACTCTCACTCTCTCCTTTCTGTCTCTCTCTCTTTCGCACTCTCACTCTCTCGCTCTCTCTCTCTCTCTCTCTCTCTCTCTCTCTCTCTCTCTCTCTCTCTCTCTCTCTCTCTCTCTCTCTCTCTCTCTCCTTTTTGTCTCTCTCTCAAACACACTCTCTCTTTCATTCTCTCTTTCTCTCGCTCTCTCTCTCCCCTTCTCTTTCTCTCTCTCTCTCTGTGAGACAGGAGTGGCTCAAAATGGCAGAGGGTGAGGAGGCCATGAGCCAGGAGGACTGGAAGGAAAAGTGTTTGGTCCTGGAGGCGTTGCTCATGAAGTTCCGGGTGCAGATCATCAAAATAAGAGAACTCACTGGAGACAAGGTTGGTCCATCCCTGTAAATATCCACCCCTCACCCCACAAACACTCGGAAGACACATTTGAAGTCAGAGGTCTGCATTCATACCAGCAGGGGGTCTCTTAACAATGGCAGACAGGAGAATGTCAGTTAAGGGTAAGAGGTCACCTAGTTATCTAGAACCCCTTTCACACATGCAGTCTTGTCTGGTCATTCAATGTTCAGGAACAATTCCTGAACATTGAATGGGAGCAGGGGTCGATATCCAGGGACATCTGCACCGGCAATTTGCCTGCTGAAGACCTAGTTATATATTTTCAGATGACCTGTACAGGTATCTAGTTAATGAAAGCAGTAACATTGCCGGGAGAGCCACGTAAAGGGTTACGTCCGTCTGACGTGAGGCGCTTTGATGTGGAGCGAGCAAAACCAATAACAAGACTCCGTTTTTGCTCACTTTCAAGTGGTGCGAGCAAAACCAGTCGCAAGACTCCGTTTAGGACATCATAAGCAAATGCATTTCTGGTGATTCAAGGCTAATATTTGTACAGCTTATTTTGTTTGCAAACAAGTTATATTTTTCCAGAATGCCTAGAAAGCGGACAGAGCCTACATAAGGGAGCTCCTCTCAGTCCGCGCTCTCTGCAGTACATAAGCGTTTGATTACCGTCCTCTGCTGGACCGTCTCTTGGCCCGTCTATTCTGGCATTGCTATGCCATGTGTGAAAGGGCACGAGACAGAAAGGTTCCAGAACATACCTGCATGTCTGAATAGTAAAAACCAATAGCAAGGCCTTCAATTTATCCCATTCATTCACCAAGGACTATTGCAAAGATGCTTAAGTAACACCACTGCTCAACAGACATTGGGTAAGTGTCAAGTCACAAAATGTTCACGAAAGTGTAGATGTGTGTAAGTAAGTGTGTGTGTGTGTGTGTGTGTGTGTGTGTGTGTGTGTGTGTGTGTGTGTGTGTGTGTGTGTGTGTGTGTGTGTGTGTGTGTGTGTGTGTGTGTGTGTGTGTTCGCTAATAAATGTATATGCTTTCATGGGCCTGCATGTGAATGACTGAACGATTATATAGTCATTCTACACACATTACAGTTAACGGCCGCTTTAAGAAGATGCATTTGAGAAATATTAAAATATTAATATATTAATATATCTTGTTTTAAAATCACACACACCCTACAGAACACACACACATATATTCTTCCAACTTATAGTACAGAGACCTGTCCAGTGTGCCTAGTCCGTCTTTGCAGGCCCCAGAGTCGGGCCCGGCCCCCATTCCCGTCCGGTGCCCTAGTTCTGTGGTCTCTCTCCGGGGACCCTGATTAGAAAGGCAATGTAAACAGCCCGCTGACCACAGGGCTGCAGTCAGTGTGCACTGCACCATGAGATCAGCCCAACTCTAGTCAATTACAGGGCAGGAGTTACCCAGCTGGATGGCCCTACAAACTCCCAGGCTGAAAACGTGGAGAACTGCCTGCCCTTTTTGTGTGGGTGGCATATACCTTATTACTGGTAACATTTTATAATATTGCTCGTAAAAAATTATTGCTACCCTATCTTTGATTTCGGTATAATCCTGCTTTATCATACTTGTGTTTCCCATACTTGTGTTAAATGTCAGACTTCTGTATTT
The DNA here is from genome assembly GCF_031168955.1 of Gadus macrocephalus. Classification (NCBI taxonomy): domain Eukaryota; kingdom Metazoa; phylum Chordata; class Actinopteri; order Gadiformes; family Gadidae; genus Gadus; species Gadus macrocephalus. The sequence goes on along the minus strand of NC_082396.1, from coordinate 12,958,632 downwards.
GTGCTCAGAACAGAACTCTGACCTCATGCAAGATGACCTTTCAATACTATGATCTCATCATGCTAGCATTGTTGTTTCTGTGTTCAGTGACTCCCACTGCTGTTCTAGATGGATGGATGTTAAAATACCCCACAAGCAGCTTGATTCTTTATCAGAAATTCAGAGTTGTTTCTGGAAACATATCAAGGTAGTTCTTCACTATGTATGGAGGGTGGCATGGATGGATACCCATGTGTCCATTAAGGTCCAAGGTTCATCACTGTGACCAAGGAGAAAGTATGAAGAGAAGCTTCAATTAAAAGCTGAGAGGCCCAGGGAGAGGAAATTAATACTTTAGTAAACAACACACATTTATCACAGGAAGTGAGCTAGTGACTCGAGGCCAGTCAACTAAGACCATCCATGGAAAGAAAAGAAAAAGGAATTAGGACTTTTCAACCAGTGCCAACACTAACTTGCATAAGCATTTTCCATGTGAAGCATAAACTGCTGAGTGAACGAAAACATTTTGATTAAAAGTTAATTGAAAGCACTCACTCTGATAGAAGTGTAAAAAAAGTATAGATTAGTTAAAATACCTATTTAAAACACCCCCCCCACACACACACACACACACACACACACACACACACACACACACACACACACACACACACACACACACACACACACACAATGCTCGCCTTACATTTTGTCTGTTCTGAGACACCGATTTGGATTGATGATGGTTGTTTGTTCTATATCTGTATGGCAGTTTTTATCTGAAACAATTGGAGAGTATGTATTACGAATATGTAGTGTGTATTAGAGGGCTTAAAGGCACCCAGTGCAACTTTCGAGGCTTAAAAATAAACATTCAATTTCTAGTCTTTTTTACACGTAGTAAGTTTCAATAACTCCATACCATTACATACCGACATTTAAGCAGCAAAGATGAGACGTCGTTGTGTGGTGAGAACTGATACAAAATCGATAACAACAACAATGCCGCCATTTTCTTAATTTTTTGTAACCTACAATAAATAAAGCAGGCTTCCAGTCAATGGAAAAATGGCTTCTCCCCACCGGCGATTGTTGTTGTTTACAATTTTCTATCAGTTCTCACCACACAACGACGTCTCATCTTTGCTCCTTGAATGTCAATATGTAATGGTATGGAGTTATTGAAACTTACTACGTGTAAAAAAGACTAGAAATTGAATGTTTATTTTTCATTGAATGTTTACATAAAGTTGCACTGGGTGCCTTTAATACTGAACAAGAAAAAGTACGCATTTAACTTTTAGATCTTAGGGATTAAATCTTAGGGAAGTTCTCATGTGTTTTAATTCAACGTTATACTGATTCCAAAGTCCCTATGTGGTAATTCAATAAAGATATACCACGTATACAATTTAGCTGAGAGTTTTTGCACTCAGTTATACTTCAGCTATACCACTGGACTGGCCCAGCAGCTACAGAGAGAGGCTTTGTGAGCTGGCTATTGATGGAGGGATGAGGAGAGAGGGAAAGAGAGGAGAAAAAAAGAGAGAGAGGGTGAGGTGAGAGGAAAAGTGCGTAGAAAGGGACACAGAAAAAGTAAGAGAAAGAGAGTGACAGCAAGAGAGAGGCAGAGAAGAAGAGAGAGTGAAAGAGAGAGAGAGAGAGAGAGAGAGAGAACGGAGGAAGAGAGAGGGAGGGATGGAGTAAGGCAGGAGACCAGCCACAGTGAGCCAGTTGTGGAATTTGAGGAATGGAAGTCTGACTGGAGTTGTGATCTGAAAGTAGGTCCGCCACGCTGATCAAGTCATGCTTGTGGCTCCGAGACCATAGGGTGTGTGTGAGTGTAGGTGTACGTGTGTGCGTGTGTGTGTGTGTGTGTGTGTGTGTGTGTGTGTGTGTGTGTGTGTGTGTGTGTGTGTGTGTGTGTGTGTGTGTGTGTGTGTGTGTGTGTGTGTGTCTAAAGGTAGCTACAGGGATCAGATATGGCAAGGTTTGTATAATGTAGTTAGAAGAATCAGGCAGTGTGCAATATACCAAACCAGATTTCATGCCGATTTAACAGCCGTTTTAAGAGAACAATGTCTTTAAGCTGAAAATGGGGTGCTACTTGCGTTGGTACACACTAAAAAAAAACAGTGTTAATTAACAAATCAATTCAATTTCACAAATAAATAAGGACAAAAAGTATCAGTCAAGCTCCTTTATCTTGTTTATGGAAATGACATCATGATGGCCATGAACTACTCTGACACAGCAGGAAGTATAACTTGCTGAAGTGTGTGTGTGTGTGTGTGTGTGTGTGTGTGTGTGTGTGTGTGTGTGTGTGTGTGTGTGTGTGTGTGTGTGTGTGTGTGTGTGTGTGTGTGTGTGTGTGTGTGTGTGTGTGTGTGTGTGTGTGGGGGGGGGGGGGGGGGGGGGGTAGAGGCCTCATTGATCACAAGCTGCTATTCCAGCTGAGTCACACAGTACTGGGGCTGACTAAAGCCCGCCTGCCGCCTGTATAAACATGGATAACGGTGAATAGAAAGAGATAAAAACATGTGTGTGGGCACAGGATGCCCAACACTCACTATCCCACATCATCATTCCCTGCTGGCTTGCTCTGTGAGTCTGGTTGGCTGTGTGTGTGCGTGTGTCTGTAGGGGGACGACGTATGTGTGTGTGTGGGTTGATATGTTTTCCAGCTGTAGCCAGAAGAGAAGCAGCGCTCTGTAATTAGTGTTCTATTCTCTGCCAGGCTCTATATCTGAGACATGCGGTCCGTCGCACGCAGTTCATCTTAAAGCCTGAAGAGGCCTCGCTGGAAGCGGACGGAGCACACAGCTTGCCCAGTGTGTGTGTGTGTGTGTGTGTGGTGTGTTTGTATGTCTTTTCCATCTCTTATTCTTGTTAAACAACCTTCGATCCAATGAGGAAAAGTAAGACCTGAGTGTGTGTGTGTGTGTGTGTGTGTGTGTGTGTGTGTGTGTGTGTGTGTGTGTGTGTGTGTGTGTGTGTGTGTGTGTGTGTGTGTGTGTGTGTGTGTGTGTGTGTGTGTGTGTGTGTGTGTTGGTGGGGGGGGGAGGTGGGTGGGTCAGAGTGTATGTGTACATGTTTTGATGCCAGTCCTTACTAGGTCGCTTCTATAAAGCAGAGTGGATGAAACCAGTTTGAGCAGGTTTGCCGTTGCCCCCTTTTAAAAAATATGAGGCAATACTATGAGCCTGTGCGGCCCATAATGATGCTTCTATTTATACAAAGCAAAGCAGGCAGCAGGGAGGAGAAACACTCAAATAAGTATGCTATACTAGGAGAGACGGTAACTCATACAAGCTGTGAAAGATTAGTTTGTTTTGTTTTACCTAATTGCTAAAAGAGAGGAAGATTATATTGTTAGATTACCCTCACAATTAAACATATCATGGAAAACATGACTCTTATTATGAAAGAATTGGATTGATTCAACAGAATAAATGCACACCATTGACAATGAAACAACAAATAAAAATGAAAAAATAAATGAAAATGAAGGATTGAGAGTAAAAGCTCTGTCAGAGTAAAAAGCTCTGTCAGTGGAAACAGTGAGTGGCTATGGCAGGGTGCGGTTTTCCCACTGCTTTTGGACTGGGCGGAGCTCGTTTCAACTGGTCTGTGGAACCCCAGCCAGGAGCCCCTGATCCCTGGGTCCACCTCACTCACAGGAACCCTTTACCTTTTCTGTTGAACGGCCCAACGGCTCGAAAATGAGGACCGTTAATATTTGGAAATAAGTCTGTTTGTGTGTTTGTGTGTGTGCGTGTGTCTGTGTGTCTGCGCGCACATGAATACTGTTTTGTGTTTGAAAATGATGTAACACAGTAATGTCAAACACTGTTTATTCAGCACTATTTTAGTTGCTGTGGTTATTAGGCTACTTGTGAGGTGGACACCCACTTGGCAAAAAGTAGTGCCGAAAGTAGTGAAAAATAATCGGTGTTGTTACTGGCCCTTGTTTTGCATAAGGGACTATTTGGAAGACAATGGAAATCGCAGGTAACTATTTCAATGAGTGTATTCCCCTCACATTAACAAGAGCTAGGCTACTGTAACTCTTCAACTCAATGGAAGACGCTAACGTAAAACAAATGCTAACCCAGTGATCCCCCTTTCTAGACGCACAATGATAGATTTGGAGTTTCTTTTGGAATTTAGAGTTATCTCTGCGTATCCCTTTAAGCAGACTTTGCTGTGAATACCATTTCTGACGCAGCTCAGGAATGTATTTATCTACGTGTGAGTGTGTGTGTGTGTGTGTGTGTGTGTGTGTGTGTGTGTGTGTGTGTGTGTGTGTGTGTGTAGGTGTGCGTGCATGTGCGTCTGTGTGTGCACGTGCGTGTGATTTTAGCTACAGCACAGTATCATGTGTTTTATGTAGCCTTTGACACATTTCTAACAGTTTTTCCCATGCCCCTCTCTAGTCTGGCCTCACACAAAGGCGTGGCTGTACCTTTTTGATGTAAACCCACACATCACAGAGCTGTGAAACATTCCTCCATCACACTTAAACCTTCAGCTCAATGCCACTGTGTTGGCCAATCAGTGTGTGCATTGTTTTTACATCACTGCCTTTTTCAATATAATTGAGCGGCTTTCCTTTTTTGCACAAATTCTTGTGTGTTTGGATTGGCTTGATGTTGTTTGCATTTGCCTCAGGTTTTTTCAGTTTGTAGCCAAGAATAAGTTGTTGTTGATTTATGAACTCTCTTCTGGAGTATATCTTTAATCTATTGGCTCTGCCGAGGCATGCTGCAGTCCATAATCACAAGAGAGCTGAGGGGTTCTGTCTGGTCCAGGTATGTCAAGTTAAGGACAGCAGGATGATGAACTGTTGATGTTATAACCATGGGATGTGTGTGATTTTCCACTTTGTAGATTCAGCAGCTGGAGATGCAGGTCATCGATGCTGAGAAGCGAGCCTTCAATGCCCAGCAGCAGGTATACAAAGGAAGCATGTGTGTGTGTGTGTGTGTGTGTGTGTGTGTGTGTGTGTGTGTGTGTGTGTGTGTGTGTGTGTGTGTGTGTGTGTGTGTGTGTGTGTGTGTGTGTGTGTGTGTGTGTGTGTGTGTCTGTGTGTGTGTGTGTGTGCATGTTTGTGTGTGCATGAGTTTCAGAGAGAATTTGACGTTATGGCTTTCTACAATTTCCTGTCAAAGCATTGCTTTGACAGGAAATCAATGCATGGGTAAACAAATGGACTATTTGATGAAAGAGCCCCCAAATGAATTAAGTAAATCCTGAAGAATAACAAGTCAAGTTTATTTAACGAATCAACCAGCGAAGGTGCATATGTGTCTGTGTATTCACATGCCTTGTATTCACCCCCCTCTCTCTCTCCCGCTCTGTGTTGAAGATGCAGTGGGTGGGGGAGAAGCTGCAGGCGCCGGACGGCCAGGCGGGGGGCTCTGAGGTGCGTCTGCTCGGCCGTTGCCAGGAGCTGCAGGCCCTGCTGCAGGAGAAGGGCGAGGCCGTGGTCCTGCTGGAGCAGCAGCTGGAGGAGCAGGTATGGGGCCTGAAGACCTGTTGTGAAGGGCCCCCGAGAGAGCCATGCTGACACCGGATTGGCTGTGGAATTGAGGCCCGATCCCTTATTTTTACCTTTTCGACTTTTTCGATTGCCCCTCGTAACTCCGTTACGAGGGGCAAGTAGCCTCGTAGTTACAAGCCACAGAGTTACAAGGGGGAGTTGTTGAACTCTTCCTCTGTGAAATGGGAGAGCCCTTCAAGACCTTGCTACATCAGCAGTAGTCGTTGATGGGCGTTTACGTAAACACATGACAAGTTTGGTGCCGGACATTTAGAACCTCACAATGCTCTCTTCAGCTCTGTCAGCTCTGGTGATTTCTGTAAGGTGGGCTGTAGGCATAATTTGTGGTTGTCTTGTCAGCAACAGATTATCAAATATTTGAAGTTAGCGAGTAAAGAAAGCGATTCAGTATTCAGCATTTTTTGCTGTCAACAGAAACAAATCCGGCTTCAGGACTCCAAAACGGTGGAGGAAAAGGCGGCCAAGATCAAGGAATGGGTGATGCTGAAGCTATCTGATGTAAATATACCATTTACAATGTTATTATGATGATTTGGTGGAAGCCTTGCTCCATAGCTTGCAATACTGTAGTTACAATAGTCTGGTATGTACATTTCCTTGCATGGATTGTCTAAGTCGGAATCAAATCCATCATCATCAATAAACAGGGTCAATGGCTTTGCATGTTGAGGTGCAGTTTAAAGAGGCCTGTGTCTTTGACTCTGTGTGCAGTTTGAGATGGAGAACGCTGCATTGAGAGAGAGTAACAGACAGCAGGAAGCTCAGATCCAGGAGCTACAGAAACAAGTGCTGGGTAAGGAGGATTATTATATACGAAATCCTCATTTCATATTGAACTTTCACAATAAAAGTCTCAAGGACGCATGGTCAACTGGTCAAAATAAATTACGCTCTTAATTACCTTAATCTAAATTAGGTGATGGATACAACCCAATAGACAATGTTTTTGCCAAAGTATATTTGTTTGCTTTTGTTACGTTGTGTGCGTGGGTGGATATGGAGAAAGACTATTGCTGTCAGATAATGAGGCTTACCATAAGGAAGCACTTATTGATGCAATACTCAACAAATTACAAATCAGAACACAGCCCATGTGGACTTGCTTTGCACCCATTGTGCCGTCATTGACCAATCAAACTTGAGTATTCAAAAAAGCCATGTAATAAAAATCACTAAAACATTGACGAATTTTGCCCGGTCCATAAACAGAGAAATCCGATCGTTGAGTTATTCATCCAAAATAGGTTTTATCATATTACTTGTGGAAAACACATGGAAATAATTGCCATAAACTTTCCAGTTGGAGGACTGAACTGTGTGTGTCTGTGTGTTTACTGTTGGGCTTCCCTCTGGTCCAGCCCTGGAACAGAAACGTGGGCTATCAGCGGGGGTGGGGCCCCGGCCAGGGGAGGCCCAGCGCCTCAGCAGCCTGACCTTCGGCTGCTTCCAGGTGCGGGGGAAGAGCCCTCAGGTCCTGACCGGACCAGAACCGTCCCAGAGAACCGTCAGCGCTCAGCCCCTGAGAGAGGCCAAGTGGGGGGGAGGCAACAGCGGTGAGAACTATAGCGCAACATCGCTCATTATAACGCTCCGACACAACAATGGTACTAAGAAAGTATCACACAGGGGTCCTAGCCACAGGGATCACACGTCCCCCCTCCTTCCAAGAAATGAAAATGCCTTTATTAGTGTTTGTTCCTGATTGTTTTCTTTGCCAGCGAGGAGCCACAACAACAACAACACCGCCCTCTCAGAGATGGACGGAGAGGAGACCGGCGACGAGACCGGCGAGGAGGCCCCCGGGGTGGACTCTGGCCCCGCTCCTGACGGCCAGCCGGGCGGAGCTAGCGACGGGGCCGGGCCACGCCCAGGCGTGGGCGCGGCCCCCGGCGCGCTGCAGCTCAGCCGCCCCGGCAGCGAGTACTACCTGACGGCCTCCGACGACAGCAGCTCCCTGTTCGACGAAGACATGCAGCGCGTGGAGCGGCCGCGCTTCAGCCTGCACGAGGCGCCGTGCGGCGGGGGGCCGGCGGCGGGGGACAGGGAGGACGGCGCCCGCACGGCGCCCTCCAAGCCGGACGACCTCACCTCCGAGGAGCTCAACCAGCGCTTCCAGTCCCAGCGGCTGGACTCGTCCTTCTCCTCCTCGCCCGCTGATCCTCTGAGCGGCGCCACACCGGCCCCTACCCCCAAGCGCCCTAACCCGCCCCGGGACCCCCGGGACACCCCCGCCTCCCCCAAACAGCCCCGGCTGCGCACCCCGGCGCAGGGCTTCGGGGTGCTGAGCGTGGCCCAGGCCAAGAAGCACCTGAGCCAGCCGCCCGTCTACAGCGAGAGCGCCCACGGGCGCACGCGCAACGCGCTCAGCCTGCTGCGCCCGCCGCGGCCCCAGGAGACCGACCTCGACGGGGACCAGGAGCCGAGGCGGGAGGTCGTCATGGAGACGGGCCCGCAGGAGGTCCCAGGCTCTCCGGCAGCGCCAGCGCCCCAAAGCCCGGGCGACACACGGAGCAAGGAGGCGGGGGAGAGTCTGGAGCCGCACAGCGCGGCACCAGGCAGCAAACCCCCGACCCCCCCGCTGCACAGGTTCCCATCATGGGTAGGAAGCACACTGTTTGACCTCTGGAGGTCAAGTTTTATTAAGTATAACTTATTGAAATGTTTGTGGTGAGACACAGCTAGCGTATTCGAATATATACACATTCAAATGAGATAAGGTATGTGAAAGTGAATCAATAATTGCACAAATCCCATTTTAGACCATAACAGCAAGTGTATAGCCCAAACCAAGTAAGTCTTTAGTAGTGCTGAGAAGAAGTGCTCTCTAGATTATACAGCATCCAGATGGCTGGCTGATAGGTTGTTATCCATAGGTTGCGACGGCTATACCTGACTAATAATGTCCACGGGCATCGGGCAGGGAAGAAGATATGGACTATCAGTCCTCCAGAATAATGCATTAATTTAAATACAGCTAACTTGTTATGCAGTTAAAATGTGTGTGTTTACTTCCTACAGGAGAGTCGTATCTATGCCGTGGCCAAGTCAGGAATCAGACTTTCAGAGACGTCCTGTACAGACCCTGCTGGCAAAGGCAAGTTGGAGGGGAATGGGAATCTATTGCTTAGTTATTAAGTGTGGTCTATTGGCTGTGTGGCACGTACCTCTGAGGTGGCTGAAGTGTTGTTTTACATTTCAGACCCTTCCCTGCAGTCCTCATATCCTGCCTTTGTGTTCTACACCTCCCTCATCTATAACAACATGACCACACCTGTTTACACCACGCTGAAGGGGGTAGGCATTGCAGACACAAAATAACGATGGACAAAAAGTTCATCGTTAACGACAAAAAGTCGTTGTTTTCTTCGGGAAAAGATACTTGAATATCAGCTTTTTAAGCTCTGTCTTGATTTTCTGATGTTATATTGTGATCAAGATCACAAAGAACCAGCAGTAGTAAAAAATAAAACTGTATCTTGGATGATGTTGTTATTTTCATTGAAATTAAGCATTGTGTGTGTGTGTGTGTGTGTGTGTGTGTGTGTGTGTGTGTGTGTGTGTGTGACTGCAGAAGGCCACCCTGCTGAGCGGCAGTGCGTTCTGCGAGGAGGAGTCCAGCTCGGAGGAGGAGTCCAGCTCCGGGGAGGAGGAGGGGTCTCTCTGCAGCTCGCGGACCTCAGGGTCCAGCTCCCGCAAGGACAGCAGCCCCGGGAGCCCGCGCTCCCTGAAGAGAGGTACAACAACACACACACACACACACACACACACACACACACACACACACACACACACACACACACACACACACACACACACACACACACACACACACACACACACACACACACACACACAAGCCTTATTGGTGTGTGTGTATTTATAGACCCATACACGAATGCCTTAAATTGCCGTAATACATTTTCTGGTAAAGGTGGCAGATTCTGATGCTCACGCAGGGAAATGTTACAATTCAAATTTCCAGAAATAACGTATTACCTTGGAGTCTATTTGCAGTTTAATATATATATATATTAACCCCACGCACGTGTTTACCGTGTATGCGTAAAATGTGTGTTTTACAATGCAAAGCTTGTGCCGTTAATGTTGCATTGTCCACACATAATGTTATGCCGGAACTTAAGCAGCCATTTTACAACGTCAGCGTATGCAGGGAAAGTGAAGAACGGATTGAATGTGCCTTTGATTACCCGCACAGGCTGCTTGTGTTGAAGGGGTTTATGTGTGCTACAAGTTCTCCTATGAATGAAGCTCAATGGGGCGTGTGTGTGCCATTCGTTGCTGTTTGGAGATTCCTTTTATTTATTAGCGTTTGAGAGTTAAATAAATATGATAAATATACTTATCGATCTTAACTGTCTATACTTAATAAACTAATATATTCAATACATACTAATACTAAATATTTCAAATATTTTTCACATATATTGTTGACAAGAAATTGTTCTTGTGGTTTTTCCTCCAAGCCGTGTCCATGTCCTCCGTGACGTCGGAGAGTGACTACGCCATCCCCCCTGATGCCTACACCACCGACACCGACTGCTCTGAACCCGAACAGAAGCTCCCCAAGACCTGCTCCTCGGCCAGCGACAACGGGAAGACCGTAAGGACAGAGTGATGGCTGTCCTCGGGATCATTCAGAAGGATCACATTTGTGATCAGGGTGGTCTCCTGGTTAAGAGAACACAAGTTAGATCGCTTAGAATTTTGTTAGATGACAAAATAGTGAAGAATAAATAGCTTCAAGGCTTAAGGCATTCATTATTTTATCACTTTTATCACCTTTTCAGAGTCATGCTATGTTCTCGCTGTAGTCTGATATCCTCAGGCTGTGCCAAACGTTTTGAAGTTACTGTTAATACAATATTCTGTCATCTTGTGGTGTTCTATTGGTAAACTGCGACGGTTATTCCTTCAGGAGCCCATGGAGAAGTCTGGGTATCTGCTGAAGATGGTGAAGACCTGGAAGAAGACCTGGAAGAGACGCTGGTTTGTCCTTAAAGATGGAGAGCTGCTGTACTATAAGTCGCCGGTGGGTCCAACACAACACACGCTGTTATACTGTTGATCACAACACACAGTGTTATACTGTTGATCACAACACACGCTGTTATACTGTTGATCACAACGCACAGTGTTATACTGTTGATCACAACGCACAGTGTTATACTGTTGATCACAACGCACAGTGTTATACTGTTGATCACAACGCACAGTGTTATACTGTTGATCACAACGCACAGTGTTATACTGTTGATCACAACACACAGTGTTATACTGTTGATCACAACGCACAGTGTTATACTGTTGATCACAACGCACAGTGTTATACTGTTGATCACAACACACAGTGTTATACTGTTGATCACAACGCACAGTGTTATACTGTTGATCACAACACACAGTGTTATACTGTTGATCAGTGGGTCCCACACAACACACAGAGTTGTTCATATTGTTGAATACATCCAACTGGATCCTTTAGGGATTACAAGTTATAAATGACACTTACACCAAGCTTCTTAGATATACATTTCATAATCTTATTAGCAAATGTTTATTTAAGATTGATTTAAAAGGTTTTTTTACCCTCACTTTCACAATAAATATAAAATGTGGTCATTTAAGGTATAAACCATTTAGATGTAATTGTTGCCATATGCTTTCAAACAATTGGTTAATGCAAGGTTTTGTCAGCTCTCCCACTCGGCTTTGAATCTAGTGAATATTTTCTGAAATGCTTCTTAAAAACAACTGTTAAAGTTCTTAATGATGACTTTCCTGTGGGGCGGCAAGGGCTTTAAATGGGTTTAATTCAGGCTAACGGCTCATTCTTGAAACATGTGCAGAATCTTCAAATAACCTCTCAACCAACAACACCTTGTGATTGGTTTCTCCAGAGCGATGTCATCCGTAGACCTCAGGGTCAGATAGAGGTCAACGCTACCAGTAGCATCTCCCGCGGCGATGGGAAGCAAGTGCTACAGGTACACCAGCCCCCTTGCTAAATGTCACCTGTGTGAAGATCTGTACTGTTGGTTGCATGTCTGAGGCCATTGCCTATAATTTACAATGAAAATCGAATCTTATGGTGTGTATTGTTTGTTTATGACTCTATCTCTCTATAGTCTTCTTTACGTTTGAAATAGTACTTATAGCCAACATTTTATGTAATTATATGTTCGGATCTCAGACTATGTGCAAAATTCCTACACAAAATCTTCTTTGCAGACAGTGTTATTATTTATTTATAATTCGCAGAACCTTTTATTTGAAGCGAATAAGAGTGAATATAGATCCATGATACTCAGAAGCAGGTCTGGGGTTGGGTGTCTTGCTCTAATGCCTATGGGTTAGGCTGTGGACGTTGAGGTTCAGGCCCGGTAACCCCTCAAGTACAATGCCCCCAATTACCAAACAACTCAACTAATGAACCCAATCACCTCTCATCCTGTTCTGTGCCTCCACATCCTGGTCCATTAAACCCTCCACCTCTTCCCCACTGCCCTACAGGTGGTGACAGGGAGGCGTGTGTGCTACCTGAAGGCCGACTCGCCCAACCTGCTGGAGGAGTGGCTGAGGGTGCTGCAGAGCGTGCTGAGGCTGAAGGCCGCCAGCCCCCTCTTCACCCAGCCCGACGTCCGGCCCAGCATGAAGGGGCTGCTCCTCAAGGTGACCCCCCCCCCGGGGAGCCCTCCATACCGCTCACACTGGGAACCTGCTTCAGGAGCAGGGTTGATTATACATGGGGGACTCCGTAGTTCAGCTTTAGGCTCTCATGTAAAATGTGTGTTTTTTCTTCCCACTGGAGAGTCGTAGCCATGCTAAGGTTGTATATATTTTGCACCCAAAACCTTACATTATACAGAGAAGTATCGACTGCATTGCAGCTGTGTCAGTATTTCATAGTTTTGGGAAAGGAAGCTTTGGGATCCCATTCTTAGTTGTAGGACATGAGTCCCAACGGGTCGCCGGGGGGTAAACAACAGCTTGTGTGTTGTCTCTGTGGCAGGTGAAGCACGGCTACTCCAAGCGGGTGTGGTGCGCCCTGATCGGTAAAACGCTGTACTACTTCCGCAGTCAAGAGGACAAGGTGGGTTACAAAAGAGTCCATTTTTGTATTCAAACTTCAAAAATGTACTGGTCAAATGTAGTGCTGGAGAGTTGACGCACTGTGTGTGGCCGACAGTTCCCCCTGGGCCAGATCAAGCTGTGGGAGTCTCAGGTGGACGAGGTGGACGCGTCCCGGGACTCGGACGAGAACCTGAAGGCCTGTGGGCAAGGCCTGCAGGCCGCGCCCTTCACCATCGCCGTCCATCCTCAGGAACAAGGGCCCACCTACCTGCTCATCGAGTCCCGGCACGAGAAGGTCAGAGGTCACAATGTATACACAATGTGTGTGTAGGTATTGATTCACAACAAAATATAGAAATATGCTGTTCCATAAAAAAAACACAATGTGCGGAAGGACATTACGCAGTTTAGATTTATTTGTGGGTGATAGCAGAGATGAGACAGGGGCTTTCAAGACCTAACCAAATAACCCCAACGCTGGAGGATGCTGGTGATGTACTGAGGCGGGGGGCTGTGTCTGGGTCTCCAGGAGTCGTGGCTGTACCACCTGTCTGTGGCGGCTGGGGCCCTGCTTGGCAAGGTGGGCACAGAGTTCGAACAGCTGGCCGGCAAGCTGTTCCAACTGGACGGGGACCCGAGTGAGTTCTGACTCGGCCTCTCTCACACATACACACAGACACACCGAGAGACAAACACACACACGCACACAAACAAACATGCACACACACACACACACACACACACACACACACACACACACACACACACACACACACACACACAAAGTGCTTTACCTCACATTGTGCTTAACCTCACACATTGCTTTACCTCACACAGTGCTTTACTTCACACATTGCTTCACCTCACACAGTGTTATACTTCACACTGCACCACTTGTCTTTTGTTGCTCCAGTTTATTAAGCCCCGCCTTAGATCAGACAAGGATACCGAAATGGCAGTGTTAATGGAAAGTTATATACATATAGATATCCATCTATTAAATAATACAGTGTGCTGTACATGAATGTGTGTATCACAAACAAATTGAGTGTGTGTGTGTGTGTGTGTGTGTGTGTGTGTGTGTGTGTGTGTGTGTGTGTGTGTGTGTGTGTGTGTGTGTGTGTGTGTGTGTGTGTGTGTGTGTGTGTGTGCGCGCGTGCGTGTGTGTGTGTGTGTGTGTAGATTCTCCGACCTGGAGGCACCCGGTGTTGTGTTTCAGTAAGGATGCTCTGGTCTCCCCTCTCACCACCCTGCCCTCTCAGGCACTGCAGACGGAGGCTGTCAAACTCTTCAAGGTGTTCCATCTAATCCTCCTCCTACTGTACAACACACTACAATAGGTTCAACTGTGGCGGGGATAGTCTAGCCTAGCTAGTCTAGCTTTGAACCTCCAAGTTCGTGTTTGTGTGTGTGTGTGTGTGTGTGTGTGTGTGTGTGTGTGTGTGTGTGTGTGTGTGTGTGTGTGTGTGTGTGTGTGTGTGTGTGTGTGTGTGTGTGTGTGTGTGTGTGTGTGTGTGTGTGTGTGTGTGTGTGTGTGTTTGTGTCTACATTTCTAAAAATCAATGTCTTTTAACTGGGGTACAGAAACTGGGACCAGAAAGTCTAAGAATGGACGAACAGATCATGATGTGATGAATAGACCATGTTGCCATGGTAATTTGAAAAATCCTCCCTCTTCCTCTTTTGTGTTCCACTGCGCTTAGACCTGCCAACTCTTCATCAACGTTGCCATCGACGCGCCGGCCATCGACTACCACGTGTCTCTGGCCCAGAGTGCCTTGCAGGTGTGCCTGGCCCACCCAGAGCTGCAGAACGAGTTCTTCTGCCAGCTCATCAAGCAGACCCGCAAGAGAGAGCCCCACGGCCAGCCAGGGCCACTGCAGGTACACACCGCCACCACTTGGTGGCAGCAGAGGCACATCATGTTGTTTTGTAGTGAGGGTATTGTGAGATCAGTGTGTTCGGTTTGGGTAAAGGAATGGGTTGAACTGTCAGTGACTGACTTCCTGGATTTGTTTTTTCAAGATGGTGCCAGGAACATATTCATTAACATTTCAAGCCGGCAGGGGGAGCTTATAAGAAAAGTGTGCTCATACCTGCCCTTTGTAGAGCCAGAGTAGTCTGATAGATCAGACTTTAGATTAAAATCTAAAGTTTCCTGGCAGACAAGCTAAAATCTTGATGAATGGAGCGTTTCACATTATTGTGCTTCATATGTGTTTCAACCAATTATTTTGTTTGAGTTGGGGCTCAGTAAGAGCGTTTTTGGCAAACACAAAGTCGCCAAGCAGAAGTAAATGGTAGAAGTAAAAAGTAGTGTCTGCAACACAAAGTAAACAAGGAAGTAGAAAACAACATCATTTCCCATGCTCTGTTAATCTTTTGTTTGTTTGTCTTATTTCTCCTTTTAGTGTTCTGTATTGTATTTATTGTAGGTAGATACGTATGTTATATATATTGGGGACATTTGACAACACATTTTGTGCTGTTCTCTAGGGCTGGCAGTTCCTAGCATTGTGTGTGGGACTGTTCCTACCCCAGCACCCTTTCCTCTGGCTTCTACAGGTACACCTCAAAAGACATGCAGACGCCAGGTGGGTGAACAACAGAGGCATCCCAAACCTTTGTCTGGAAGAGCATTGTTTCAAATAGACTGTAATCTACTCATTTTAATTTAATTATATGTATATTATATATATATATATATATATATATCATATATTATAGTCTAATAAATAAAATAAGCGTGCTGTGTTTTTGGTCAAATGCTCACATTTGCAGTTGTGCCAATTCGTTTGTTCCCAGCCTCCATCGGCAGTTGTTTGATAAATTAATCGGATGTTAAACACAGAAAACCCAAAGGCCCAGTTCTGGTGTATTGCACCTCCAATGTAAGCGCCGCTCTCCGTTCCAGGACGGAGGTGGGTAAGTACGCCATCTACTGCCAGCGCTCTCTGGAGAGGACGCAGCAGAAGGGAGAGCGGCAGGCCCGGCCGCCCCGCATGGAGATCCTGTCCATCCTGCTCAGGAACCCCTACCACCACTCCCTGCCCTTCAGCGTCCCCGTGCACTTCCTCAACAGTGCCTACCAGGTACCGGACCCCCACACACACACACACACACACACACACACACACACACACACACACACACACACACACCCACGCCTCGCACAACATACACACAAACAGCACTGCTTTCCCAGGATCAAACTCAAACGCCAGAGCAAAGAGCTTTGTTCTTACCTTGACATATTTATCTTCTTGAGAAGATTAGTAGTTGTGGACATTCATATGTATTGACTATACGTCCCACTAGCTTAAAACTCGGAACATATTTAACTGTATGCTTTGTTTGTTGGTCTTCGTCACATCATCAATATTACCATTATATCACTATACACTGGTAGCTAACCAGCCCTGGTTTCCTCTGTATGTTCTGAAGACGTGAGCTAACAGACATTGAATATTCTGGTGGATGATTAGCTAACACTCGCAGGAAGTTTAAAAATAGCACACTTTAATAAAGAACCAGATGGAGCGACACGAGAGAATCGTACACTGTGCGACTTCATTAAGTATACACAGTATAATAACTACAACTATAGCTGTCTGCTACAAAAACACTTTTTATGAGGTACCCCTGAGAAACTACACTGTGTTCCAACACCTCCTCATGGTGTGTCAACACAGTGCAGTGATTCACTGGTCAGCCTGGTCCGTCTCCCCAGGTTGTCAGCTGCGACGCCTCCACCACAGTGGAGGAGTTCCAGTGTCGGCTGAACCAGGACTCGGGCGTGAGGAAAACGGCCCAATCTGGGTTCAGTCTGTACACAGACGACCCCACCGGACGGGACCTGGAGCACTGCCTGCAAGGAGGCATCAAGGTTCGAAGCTCTTTCTAATCTGGTCTTAATCATATCCCTGATATGTCTTACTGGCTGCAATTTGTTTCTCCAACCACAATTCAGGTATGTTGGACCAAGCCAGTTGTGGATATTTTAAGAGGTATCACATGCTTGTGATTGTATTCGGTCAAAGACTTGCGTCAGTGAGTGAGTCTGCTTGTCACAGAGTAGAGGAGAATAATAGAATATTCAGTACTGTACAATTTCCTGGCTGCCTTTGTGTCCAGAGACAGGAGGGCTGATCAAAGGGCAACAGTGGTACCAACCAGGGGCGAAGCCAGGAATTCAGGGCCTCATGAAAGGAAACTTGTATGGGCCCCTAGATATTTTAACTTTTTTTTTTTTTTTTTAAGTATATTCAAATATATACATTTCACTTCATGGAAATAAAGATTGCCGTAATCAACCTTGTTACAGATCATTTGCAATCACACCACTGTAATCAGTAGATCGGAAGCTTTGATTCGATATATTGGATGTCTATATGATTACAACCATTCAGGATTGAGGGGAAAAGAGTCTTCTTCCTCATCGAATTTCTGTCGCTCTACATACGTCATCTGGTATAATTGATACGATTGGCTATAAGCTACGTACAGACTCATATGAGAGACATTCGTAGCGCACAATAAACGGCTCCGGGCAATCGTAAACCACGCCTCAAATACGAGAAAATGAATGTGTGGTTCCCAGACCTCTTCTCAATGTAGATTGAGATGAGGTCTGGCGTTAGCCAGGCTAGCCACTGCTACCAGCACAGGGGCAGTTTCAGCACACAGCTAGATGAGGTTGCTCTTAATAGCGCTGCCGTTAAAACCTTGTACTTCTTCTCACAATGAGGACTCCTGTCGCCCCGGGTCTTCTGCAGGTCTGTGACATCATCTCTAAGTGGGAACAGGCCTCCAAGGAGCAGCACACGGGCAAGTCTGAGAACACCAGGACAGTACGCCTCACCTACAAGAACAGGTAGAGAGAGGCTCTCTCTTTCTCTCTTGCTGCCCGCCATCTCTATATCGCTCGCTATCTCACTTGTTATCTCACTCGCTTTCTCTCTCGCTCGCTATCTCACTCTCGCTTTCTCAGTCTCTCATGCTTCAAATCATTTAATTGACATAAGAATGTAAATTGCCATCGCCAAAGCATATGTCAAATAAGATGCAAGTAAGACACGTAAACAACCCTCTCTCAAAGTCACTCTCTCACGACCTCTCCCTCTGTCTCCAGGCTGTACTTCTCTCCGCAGGTGAGAGGGGAGTCGGAGAGGGAGAGGCTGCTGCTGGCCTATCAGACCAACGAGGCCATCCTCGCGGGACACTTTCCTGTCAACAAGGAGTTATCCCTGGAGATGGCTGCCTTACTGGCTCAGGTGGACACAGGACCCAAAAACAGTCCCCATTTATCGGGTTTCAAGGAACACAGTAGACCCGATAGATGGAACGGATAATTTGATATGTCAACTTCGTTTTGAATAAAACTTGTTCTTGGCCCTCTTACCACATAATATTTACGTAATTATGGCATTGCTTCACGTATAAATGTGGGTCATATTAATGCAGAGGGCACCTATTTAATGGTGAATCCATAATTTGGTCCTCATGTGATCCCTACACAGAATGATATAGAATAAACTAGCTGGAAATGCAAACATTTAAAACTATTCTGAGAAAGCTGGTTGGTTTTGTTACCTGGTCAAAACCAGTGTGCATGCAGGGTTTAAGAGTGAAGACTAAGCAGCTTTGAGGACCCCACATCATTCATTGCTCTCTCTGGGTTAAAGGTGGAGTTTGGGGATTTTGAGCGTCCGTTCTCTGCGGCTGGGTCAGCCCAAACCAAGTCAGTCCAGACCCTCAAACAGGTCCTGGAGAGGTTCTACCCAAAGCACTACCGCAAGACCACCTCCGAGGAGCAACTCAGGTGCACACGCGCAGGCACACACACACGCAAGCGCACACACACGGAACTGCACAAAACCACGCAGGCTCACAAACATATGCAGGCGCACAACCATACACATACACACACACACACGCAGGTGCATACACACACAAATGCGCACACACACACAAATGCAAACATGCACACAAACTCTCCCTTACGCACACACACAAACACACACACGCTGGCATTAGTTGAGATAAACTCTCATAATGTCGATTATGATCTAATTACATTTAATACAATTTAATAACAAAGGAACCAAAAAACATGCCCAATTTGTGATCGTCATTGAATCCAAACTAGAAAAGGTTGTGGATCAGCAAAAATCAGACTTCTTTTGTTATTTCAGACAGCTGCTTCAGCGCCTCTCTGTCCGTTGGGCATCTCTCAGGGGTCGAAGTTCACCCGAGTGCGTTAGGATCTACCTGACCGTAGCCAGGAAGTGGCCTTTTTTCGGAGCAAAACTATTTGAGGCAGAGGTAAGCTGTGTGTGTGAGTGTGCTAAGTGTGCTAAGTGTGCTAAGTGTGCTAAGTGTGTGTGTGTGTGTGTGTGTGTGTGTGTGTGTGTGTGTGTGTGTGTGTGTGTGTGTGTGTGTGTGTGTGTGCGCGCGTGTGTACTAATGGCAATACATTGTATTATCTGCGTAGTCATAAGAACTTTAAACTGTACTGTACTGTAAACTGAACTTTAGAAATCATGGCTTCATGAGTAATAAGTCATATCAGTCATTTATATTTCTACAATATAACTAGACATGTCACCTCATGTGTATTTTCTGATATGTTCAAGCCAATGCTGTCATGCAAATGCTAACGTGACTAATTAGCGAGCATGCCGAGTTTCAAGCCCCTGGGCCCCTTTGAAGCAGACTCACAAATGATCAAACTATGGGTCTGATTGTCTTTGTTTGATGGCAAGTTATGGCGCTCCCTGTGTCTGAAGAGGTCCTTCACTCTTTTGGAAGCCTGCTTACGCGCGGTTTCTATACGTGTACCAACTTTGACAGCCCTGAGTTGTTGGCCTTGGGAATGGCTGAAGCCAACCTTCTTTCACCATTGACTGCCATTATACTAAATAGCTCTCTGAGCACCTGCATCAGAGATTATTTGAAATTGACCCTGTGAAATCATTTAACTATCCAAACAAAACTTTTCAAGTAAGGGGGTTGTCCTTGATGTGCAAACCACATTTTAAGCCTCTGGAGTTCTCTGAAGCGGACTTTGGATGGTTGAATAATGATGGCTCATTTGCATAACGATACCGACCATTTATAACATAATCAAAACCAGAAAAAATAGCATGAGGTCGACCAGGAGCAAGGAATATTTGAACCAAATTGTGGTCTGCAAAATCTATCTCACACCTTATGGGTCCCATTGGCAAAAAGATTCAGGATGTCAAATAAGGCCGTAGATACCAAGTTTCCGATTTTTTTATAAATCGGGGCTCGGTACATTACGGTATGGGTTTGACAATTAGTTATAGTGGTCATAGTGGGATATAGTGGGATACAACTTTTTGGAAACGTCTGTACTTTACGCCGTCTACCCACTACCCACTACTTTACGCCGTCAACTGATGGCGGAAGGCGTGGCTGACGGATGGGGGAGTAGTCTTTGCAGAGGCATACGTCAGCCGAGCCCGAGCATACGCGATCTCATTGGATGACGGATCCGTCGCTGCCTGAAAAGTTGAACATTTTTCAACTTTCTTGACGGAGACGACGGATCCAACGGAACAGATGGATCCACAATGCATTGCGTCTTTGCCTCCATTCAAAGTCAATGGGATCCGTCCGTTGACGGTTGCAGTGGGCATGGGGTTAGACCTACATGCTAATTCAATTAGACATTTCCTCAGGTGTTCAGTTTATAAGTCGTTGTTCTTAGCGTTTTTGCCACGACATTCACTTTCCATGTTAAATTGTAATATAATAAATATTCCTAAAATAAAATTATGCAAAATTGTAAAGGTTTTATAGAATAGCGCAATGTATTAGTCACACGATAACAAAAGTGTGGTTTGCTTTTACAACCACACTAATTATATGTCCTTTCCCGTTGTACCTTCTAAGTCCGTCACAGCCTCTCCAGAGCAGGGTGCACGTGTGTGGCTTGCCGTGCATGAGGACGGCATCAGTGTCCTGGAGCACAACTCTATGGTAAGACCCCCATTCCACCAGGAGCCCCAAACAAAGGGGCCCCTGACCATTCCATTGTTCTGGAGAGCAAAGCAGAGAGCTGGATCGCATGAAGGACGTAAAGGACCTAGCTTCAATCATAGATTACACTTTATCCCACTTTATGTAGGTAGGTTGTGTAGGAGTTAATAAAAAAAAAAAGTGTAGGCGACCATCAGCCACGCATCTTAATGTTACGTTTATCTTTCAATATTAATACAATGCTGCTATCTCATCTTTCATTTACAGCTCATTTGAGAAGTATTTTTCTTTTTCTAAACCCCTCATCTCAAAACAAGAAAAGACTGTTTGATAAGCGTGTTTCCCCCGCTGTGCCCGGAGCAGAAGCCGCTGGTGTCCTTACCCTATAAGAACCTGGGGACCTTTGGAGGCTGTAACCAGGACCTCATGCTGGTGGTGGGCCAGAGTGCCGGCCAAAACACCTCCAAAGACAAGCCCACAGAGAAGCATCTCTTTGCCATGCCCACCTCCAAGGTCAGTGAGTGAACAAGAAACAGAATATATAACACAGTTAGTACTATCATTATAATGTCGTTATTGAGACCCTGTAATCCTGAGAGATTTATGGTGAGATGGTTGAGAGGTCCTCTGGGAGCATGAGGGGGTTTAGGTATTTTGCTCAAGGATGGTTACAGGGTGATAGTTTTGAAATAAATTATAAATAAAAAGTTCTACTTTGTGCATAGCTTTTAATGTAAAGTAACCCTAAAGTAAAATATAACAATAAGTACCTTCTAGGAGAAGATCAATTTAAAGAAGTTAAGTGTTTAAGTAGATGTAGTCAATTAGGTGAACATTAAATATCAAAGTAAATATTTTCTTTGGCATGTAAGAAGAAATGATAATTTACACAATATTTAAAAAACGTACATAAATTACAAATAGAGTCTGTTGGTGTGTAATAAAAGTGGTTAACTAAAGCACTGGAATCAAAGTACTGAAGCAGAAACACACACAAACATATGTGCACGCACGCACACACAAACACACACTGAGAGCCATGTTCTCTTTGATTGACAGATCAGGGAGATGACCCTTCTCATCTCCAGCTACGTCAACAGTGCCCATCAGCTGAAGGCCGCTGCCCACCACCTGTCCGCTCCTGCCTTATTGGTCGCTCAGCCTGTCACTCTCAAGAGCAAGGAGCTGAGGAGCAAATCACCGCAGGCCAAGGGCAGAACAAGCAAGGCCCCTACCCTGTTATGAGCAGTGGGGTATAGACATGACACCAAAGCCTCTGGGCCGGACCTCCGTGATGATGAAGGGCCCCAACCTCTTTGTCTAGGGTTTAATTATATTTAAATGTATAACATGAGAAGGCTTTGCGGAGCAATAAAACTAATTGGGTCGGTTAAAAGAATAACTGCTCCATATACCTGTTATTATGGCTTACCATGGTACAACAGTGAAGGACAATGTTTTTTTTTCTTAATAATGCTCTCTTTCTCTTTCTCTCACTCCTTCTTTCTTTCTTTATACCACTCCCCATCTATCTCTATCTTGTTGTTGTTTTTAAAAAAAAAAAAAAGGTTAACTGTTAAGAAACTGTTTCGTTTTTCTTAATACAAACATTCCTTAGCCTGGGAAGCGAACGAATTTGAGAGCTGATGTTTTAATTGCTCTGGCAGTTGGTCATTCCCCCCTCCCATTCACAAAGATTACTTGCACATGTCGGGCCAATCACAACAGTGTATCTAATATGAGGCGGGTTTGAAACAATGACTGTACAGAGCAGTGCCGTTTTTGTAACCTTCCAAGAGGATGGATGTGGAACGAAAAGTGGAACCCGCTAACATGATAGTTAAACCGGTATATTTTCTCTAAACGAAAAAACGTCTGCAGATATATCCAATTGCATCCAGAGGCATTTTCGTCTGCTCCCATTGATGCTCCCCTTAAAATAAGAAAATGAACTGAAACACGCAAAATGGTGGTAATGCTTTGAGACAGGCATCATAAAGTTGTGTGTTGGAAGCAAAGGATTTATTATGAATTTGATGTATCTAATGTACTTAACAGAATGTCATTTAAAAATAAGTGATAAATGACTTAAAAGAGACAAGGAAGAAATGAAACCAGTCATAAGATATAAGGTGAGTCAGCTGTCTGGACCGTAAATCCGTTCAGGTTTCTAGTGGGTGTTTTAGTCAGGACCTCAAATGATTGGTTCCATAGTCATTTCATGTGTAAAATTATCAGATTGCCTCAGAATGGAGGCATTTACTGATAGCTATGTTCAAAGGATGCAGACATTTATGGAGAATTTGTGCAGGTCTCATTACATGTGAGACAGATGACCCCTGTGGGCGATGTGTTGGCTGGGCTTGGGAAGGACTTGCTCAAGGGGAAAGGTGATGGACCTTGTATCCCTGGTTACTCAGTAACTTGCGGTGTTCAAACCTTATTCAGAGGCATAATGTCCACTGCTTGTACAGTTTTTATGAAAGGGCAGTTCTACTAAAGTAATAGGGATGATTTAACAATACTGCACATCAGGAAGGGAAGGAGAGAAGGTGATGAGAATGTTTTTATTCTTCTTATTATTCAATTATTTATTTCGTTTTAAAGGGTGATGTGAGGGACTTTAAATGGTAAAGGTTTGAAAGATAAAGGGGTTTTCTTGTACTCGAAGGGATTTGGTTTTCTTGCTCTTTCCTGGCCGGTAAATGCTACATGAAGGAATTTAGAGGACCTAACAAACTATGACATCGCAGGAGCATACATCTAAACCCTCAAAGTTGGTTTAGAAAGAACTTAATGTTGTTTTGCCATGTGCATTGAACTATTTCCATCGTCATTTTCCCTCCAAAGAAATTGTATTTTGCCTGAACTATTTATTCTATCAAATGCAATATGTTGGTACGTATTTTGACATTTGAATAAATATCTGTGCCAAACGTGTTTACTTTGTTGACTGTATCCTCTGTATTTCACAAGCGGCACCACACCCTTTCTTTTACAGACGCACGTAAAAAAAACTATGCAGCGGTTCTCACCAAAGGGAACTATTAGGAGAAGTGCTCGCTGCAGAACCCAATGGGTGGAGCTTGACTTATTACTCCAGCTCCACCTGGCCGTCTGGACCGAGTTTATCTGATTGGGTTTTATACTGGCCAATCAAGCAGGTTGAGGGTTACGGTTAAAGGTTATGTTTATGTTTAGGATAGAATTGCGGGGTTACGTTTCGGGGAAAGGGTTTGGTTGAGCCAATCGGGTTTTTCCCGATTGGCTGGCACACACACCACGGATTGTTTGAGTTTGTTTCGTTGTCTCTAGTTCCGTCACACAGGGGTGATTTCCGTCATGCCAGAGGCTTTACACGCCGATAAAGGCTTGTCCGGGGCTGCAGTTACTTATCCGCTACGCTACCTCGTGTTGTGAGTGAGTTGAGTTGGGTTGGGGATTCTGGACCTGAGCCAGGAGTGCGGCCAGACCTAGAGGTGAAGGGGCTCTGCAGTAGACAGCCGCTCCCCTTATCAATAAAATAAACCTGATGGCAATATATTATCCATTCCTCCAAGTACAATTGTAGCGTTTTATTGGTGTACTGTGAACTGTATGTCAATTATCCAGATAAGATCCGACTCCGCCTACCATTCAGTGTCGGTTAACCTTCCTGTCGTCTTCGGATCAAATCTGACCGATTTCATTTTCGATCAATCCTAAATATTTTGTTTTACATTTATTTGTCCAGCGGGCTTATGATATCTTCCACTAGGCATTTGAACATATACAATTAATGATGACTTCTTTCATAGAATTTTGAGTTGTTTAGTCAACTTTGTAACACCTGTGGTGTTCCCGGTCAAAAATGACCGCCATAGGAAATGAATGGGTGACCCTAGATTGTGTACATCCATCAGATAGTACACAACCACACATCACACACACACACTTCCACGCACACACACACACCTACATGCAGACGCACACACATAGGCCTACACACACACTCCACCCAACGTGAACCCTTTCAGACTGAACAATTAGGTGTCCTCTCTTTCCCGTGCTTATGTGCCGATTCCCCTACGTGAACCACACCTTCCAGACTAAACGTATAACACCTGTTCCACATTACAAAGTTACCAATTAGGTTTTTGATATGGGAACCCGGCTCTTTCCCGGGCTTATGTGTCCATCGCCCCACGTGAACGAGACACTTTCGATACAAAATGTATGATATCTTTTCACAGATCCCCTATATATATCTTGCTTGTGCATTGCTCTTATTTTACTCTGAACACAATGAGTCGGCGCCCGATCAGACGATTTGAGGCTCTTGACCTTTTTTTTCAAACTGACGAAGAGGAGATTGAAGTTGAACCAGAAATAGAGGAGGATGTCTCAGAAATAGAAGACAATGATCCTGATTTCGATCCAGACCATCATGAGACCGAACAGTCAATAGACTGGCGATGACAAACCTGGAAGGGGGGCGTGTGTTTGCGGACACATGGAAGGCATTGGACCAGGTAGACCTCCAAGCCTACATGGGTCTGTTGATTCTAGCAGGAGAAAATCTGTCCAACCATGAGGCTACAAAAAGTCTGTGGGATGGAGAGTCAGGGAGGCCTATATTCCTGTCAACTATGTCCCTGCAGCAGTTTCATGTCCTCTCAAGAGTTTTCAGATTTGATGACAGAGCCACACAACCTTTCCGCTGGCAAGACGACAGTTGCCATTAGCAACGTTTGGGAGAGGTGGGTGGAGCGCCTTCCATTGATGTACAATCCAGGCTCTGAGGTGACCGTGGACGAGCGCCTGCATGTAATGTATATGTGGCGTGGACAGCGATCGACCCAGCCTGGAATCAGGGGAAACGTTTCAGGAGGAGAATCTTCCTGGCAGAGCTGGGGAAAGCTTTAGTGACTCGGACTCCTCTAAATCAACGGCGACAGCGCCTTCCCCGCACACCAGCCTCTGGCAGTCTGGTGAGGAGCCTGCAAGCCCCCGCCACTGCCCTGGCCCCTCTCCCCCCAAAACAGGGGCAGAAACGGAAGCGATGCGAGCTCTGTGCCCCTAGAGACAATAAGACATGTCTTACATGTTTCAAATGTGATACCTACGTTTGCAAGGCACACTGCGACCTGATTGCAAAATGCCACTCCTGCACACACACACACACACACACACACACACACACACACACACACACACACACACACACACACACACACACACACACACACACACACACACACACACACACACACAATGTGTTCATGTTGATGTTCTGACCTTCTGTGAATTTGGTCTCTGTTTAGATTTTTCTGTCTTTTTTTAAATATTAATGTTCATTTTGGAATAGAATTTTGAATTTCTGTGTCTATTCACTGCAGTAATT
This sequence comes from Gadus macrocephalus, assembly GCF_031168955.1. Taxonomy (NCBI): domain Eukaryota; kingdom Metazoa; phylum Chordata; class Actinopteri; order Gadiformes; family Gadidae; genus Gadus; species Gadus macrocephalus. The sequence goes on along the minus strand of NC_082396.1, from coordinate 12,932,605 downwards.
AATGTAAACCAGTAGTCTGAGACATTGTTTACAGGTTAAAAGGGAGTTAAATAAGTTGGTGATGATCAATGGTTTTTGTGTTAATGTAAGGGCAGTTAAAACAGGCCGGTCAAACTTGACCGGGTACACCATAGTAAGGGGGGAGAAAGAACACGACACAAAGGTTAAGATGTAAACACCGGTACCTGAGGACATCTGACACCTGGGCTTGTCTGAACTAGTTATGTGCACTGCCTTTGTCCGTCTCCATAGCGATGGAAAAAAATAGAGCAGGGTAGAATAATTCCCAGTAGCAGTAGCACTATATAAACATTTATACATAATTTGGTCAATTCATCTTGCTTAATTTGTTTGCGTTGGTAAATACCTCTCAAGTCTCAGTGATATTCATCTTTGTGTAAATAATTATCTGGAGTTCACTTCAGTGGCAACGCATTTTCTTTGTGAGAACTGCCATGTTGTGACAGTGAGACGGTTAATACTAGGTGTGTTTGTGAGAGACAGAACCCGACGAACAGGTTTAACCTGTCAGTTTCAGAAGGACGGTGTGGGGGACAGACCTGTGGGGTTTCGTCAGCCATCTTGATTCAACTGGAATCCCTTCAGCCCATTTGGTACAAGAGCACTTCATTTCCAAACAAAGTACATAAAGCTGAACTGGGCAGGACCACCAACATACTGAAAGACCCCAACCATCCAGGCTACGGACTATTCTCTCTGCTCCGCTCAGGGAGCAGATACCGCTCACTGGCGGCAAAGACTGAGAGACTCAGGAAGTTTATACCCCCAAGCTGTCAGGTATCTAAATGGTACTGATTAAGCCCTTTATAGCAACTGCACTTATTTAAAGTCCCCCAGTGCAACTTTCGAGGCTTAAAAATAAACATTCAATTTCTAGTCTTTTTTACACGTAGTAAGTTTCAATAACTCCATACCATTACATACCGACATTTAAGCAGCAAAGATGAGACGTCGTTGTGTGGTGAGAACTGATACAAAATCGATAACAATGCCGCCATTTTCTTTATTTTTTGTAACCTACAATAAATAAAGCAGGCTTCCAGTCAATGGAAAAATGGCTTCTCCCCACCGGCGATTGTTGTTTACGATTTTCTATCAGTTCTCACCACACAACGACGTCTCATCTTTGCTCCTTGAATGTCGATATGTAATGGTATGGAGTTATTGAAACTTACGTGTAAAAAAGACTAGAAATTGAATGTTTATTTCTCATTGAATGTTTACATAAAGTTGCACTGGGTGCCTTTAAGTAACCCTTTTATTCCTATGTGCAACAACCCTGACATCTTGGATATAGTTTTGTTTGTTATGTGACTATTTAGCATGGAGCCGACTGAGAACATTTCACTGCAATGTATGTAACTTTGAGTCTGTGGGCGAATACCGTTTCCAAGAAACGGCACGTAGAGAAACTAGACTGAACGCAGGAAGTCTGCCACAACCAAAGCTCACATGATAACTTATAGGCCTACCACTATTTGATGACCTTAAATAGTGAGATGTAGCAAATCTAAATGTTTGACTTGAAGTCAATGGAACTGCTTGAGCAGGTTTATAATTTAGCTTTGAGAAAATTCAAAGTCACCACACCAACTGAAACCTTAACGTTGCGTAAAGTAGTTACATTTTGAGACCATGAAACTGGTGATTGGGAAGGATGTTCAATATGAATCCTTAGCCATGCCCTCATTCCATCTAAAGCAAGATTTCCTATCGAAGCTACTGCACCAACTTCATACGTCAACAACCAACTCAAAAATGTTAAAAATCATCTTTTATTAAAACAAAACCTGTACACGCAATGACATGTGAAACATTGTCAACTAAAAATAAAAAGGGACTTGTGCTAGGAAAAATTAATCAGCAAAGGTTTGGGCATATGTAATGACAACACAATCCGCACAAATTTACAGTTCATAAATAAAATGCAATGCTAAAAAAGTATCGCCAGAACACAAAAATAGGCATGTTGATTGTACAATCTCCATTCCACAGTATTAAAAAGTTAAAAAGGTACCATCCCATTACAAACAAAGTGAATCTAACAGAAGCTTTCCATTCTTCAATCCCACCTCACATGGCTTCCAACTCCCTGGGCTGCAACACAAAAGGCAGACGCCATTAGTATAAAAAAACACCAATATGAATGCTCGGCAAAGGCCTGAGCATACGAGGCACAACAACATTTTCCATTCAAATGTAATATTTGCATAGAAATCAAAAGTAAAAACACACCTGAGCCTTGGAGTATTTCTGCTGTTCTCGCCTCCTGGCAAAGAACTATAACAAAATACACGGAAGAAATGTACATCAAAACGGGCACCAACACACGCACACAAATTACATTTAGGGCTACGCATCACACTCACCACAACCAGCAGGCCGGCGATCACGGCCAGCACCACCACCACGATGACGGCGATGATGCCGCCGGTAAGGGCCTTCATGGTGAAGGTGGGGGGCTCCTCGTCCACGTAATACACCAGGATGTCCTCCATCTCCAGCTTCTGCTTGCCAACCATGGGCTCAAACTTCTCCTGGCTCTTGAACAAGGGCAGCACCTTCACCTGTCGGGCGAAGAGAGTTAGCGAGGCTGGGCGATTTATTCTAGAGCCCATAATGAGTAGCAGCGCTATATTCTTTTAGTTCTTTGTGCAACCTTCTGATGCTTGGGCCACAATAAACATTATTTGCATCTTAATGAGGTTGTACACCATTATGTTTTTTCTCACAAGTGGACATCTTTGTCAATATGATCAGTGAACCAAGCAGCAGCGAGGCTAAAGCCAACAGGTAAGTTGCAGAATCCCCAATTGACATACGTCTTTCTCCATGTAGTAGGCTAGGCGGGACAGGTCAGTGGTGCGGTCTCCCTTTGGCTTTTTCACATCCACAATAATACGGCTCCCATCAGCGTCATACTGCAGGTAACACATAAAAGGCAACAGCAATGTTAAGAGCTTATCAAAGAGGACATCCATCCAAAAAAACAACGACACACCTTCAGTGGAGCGCTTCTTACCTGGACATCCGTCACCATTTCCTTCTTGAAGTTGTCGTAGCGCTTGCTGATGGCATCGGCGATGGCCCTGCATTAGGGACGTGGATTAATCAATGCAGTGAAGCCAGTGGGGACATCAGTCACAACACAAAATACGAATCTGACTCGTTGGAAAAGCAGCTGCTTACCCTTTCAATGCAGTCGCGTCAATTCCATCTTTCACCTCCTTGTGTTTCAGCTCCAGGCGCACCCAGCTAAGGAAAAGAGCATGTTAGGGCTACTATTGACACAAACAGAATTCCTTCCAAACCCCGCCCTACCCCAGGGTATAAATGCTTTACCAATCCAAACCTAGCTACACCACAGGTCTAGCAGGGAAGCATCACTACTTACTAAGTCTCCACCAGCTTCTCGCATTTCAGAGTTTTGTCCCCTTTGTCTGTACGACGAACCCCGGCACTGTTGACGCACCAACACTCCTCTGTGTTGTTGCACTGCCTGGCCTTGAAGCGACCATCGCTCTCACACTCGGGGTCGTAGATGCCGTCGTTGTCTACGAAGGCGGTCTCATCTGGCTTGCCGCCAAGTGTACGGGTTGAGAGGTTATTCCTGGCTCTGTACATCTCAGCATCCATCAGATAACACTTGGGGATCACTGAGGAGTAGAAATACACACCAAAACTTTTAAACCACCTTGAAGAGTGACAAATGACAAAGTATATACCACGATACAATCCTAATACGCACTGGAATTATGGAACTTTTACTCAATAATGAAACTTACATTTTGTGCAGTCCAAAATCTGTTTCACATCGTCATCTTTCATCACGGTACACTCGCAGGGGGTTTTGTCGCAGGTGGCCCATTTCAGAGTAGCGCATGGGGGGCCTGTGGAGACGATGAAAACTGATCGTGAGAATCACGCAATTGTGGTAGTATAGGTGTATGGCCATTTTAATACATGAACAGTGAACTACAGCGTATAACAACCCCAATGGTTCAGGTAGGCCTACAACCAAAGCTGGCAAGTCAACTGGGCGTTGGTTACCAAAACCAGCGAGCGCCTCTCCGCCCAACCCCCACTTCCGCACCCTGCACCGAAACTCCAGCAGCCTGGTGACTTATTACCTTTCATTTTAACCTTCCCAACATCACGGCGACAGTGGTTATTCAGATAAATAAGAGCCAATACGTGTATACACTTATCATGCAATAATAATTATAAAGTTAATTGTAACCTTCGTCAACCTTTAACATTTACTATAAAATACGACAAGGCCTACACTTTTAGAAGGGTAGGCAATTGACCGATGAAATTGCAGAGAATGGTTTAAATTACTTACACGACTGGGCAGAGGCAGCTGCTGCGAGGCCGACAAAAACGAGAACCATCATCATCTTCATGGTTGAAATGAAAATATTAATCCCAGTCGGGTTTTGCGTCAGTCTCCTTCAACACCGACTCAACAACTAAGCAAAAACACGAAGCACTGAATCGTTTACCACCCCACAGGTGTGGACTCGTCAAACCTGTTCACAGGTGAACCGTAATCCCAAGGGGAGAGCAATATATACGGGCCAAACTAAAATTGGTCGAGTTTATCCTGGCCTTTGCGACGAGCTGAGCTGTTTACCTAGTAAACAGAGTGTTACTTGTTGCAGGAATCCAAGGAGTAGTGGATTTATAAGCGCACCAGTCTCATTACGTCAGGCAACTTTGAGTATCATAGGGGCGGGGGAAGCGGCGCACCTATTTTCCGCTGTGACCATATTCGGTGTGAGGCATTTCAAGTGATGTTTTCCCAGGCGAATCGAAGACCGAGCCGATCATCATCATCGATGTAAATCAATCCTACTTAAAATAAAGAGACGTTTTTTTTAATCGCAGTGATTCAAAACGTGGCTCATTAATTGTTAACAGTACGCTCAATCGTCAAATTAAACGCAATGAAAGTAGGCTCAAATGTGCAGGCTATTTTGTTACAATTAATGTAAATGGGACACTAGACGATATTTTTGTTTTTGCTTTTTATATCATACATTTAAACGAACGGCACATCACGAGTTAAATAAAAACATGAAATAACAAAGATTCCTCTTCCACGTGAGTGTGACGTCATCAACGCACCTGAGAAACTCAGCCGACTGAAACTTGTCCTGCAGAGATACTGCATTGGCGCCATTGCCGTTGCTGCGAGTCAGGTTCTTTCAAAACAGACGAATGAGTTAGTTAGTCACGGTTATTGATGACAACATAGGAATTAGGCTACCTGTCTGGGATGTGTCTCCCCTGACAATGACTGAAAATATTAGGCCTAACAAAATATTTTATAACCTAAATATAGATCCACAGCGGATGATGAACCCATAAGTAGGCCTAGTACTCCCTCATAACTAAAGCCTCATAATCAAACTTTCTGTCAGTAAGTCTTTGGAGCCTAACATTTTTTAAAGTGTTCCTAAGTGATTTTACGCGTCATACTTATTGACAGAAAGTTGATTATCCATGAAAAACGTGGATTTTTGTGAATCCAAAGACATGTACAAAGCGCTATCAAAAGAGTTGATAGAATATTGATACGTGTTTCTCCATTAAATATATTCAGATGAGGGTTATACTTGCATGATTAGGGCACTCATTTATCTGCAAACGATCACTATCTGCTAGCCTAAATAGTTTTTTACACTACTCCTTAATGTGTCCTTCTTGAAACAGAAACCATCACATTTGACTTTTGGCTTTATATTTTGGCATTCATTCACACATTAAAAAAACTAGTTTTAACCATACAGAAACATGAAACCTGCCTATTTGCCCCTTAACAAATAGCATAAGCCAATTCAATTGAATAAGATCAAGTTTACATGTAGTCTACTGCCACACAAATACAACTGTAACACATTTAAACAAAAGTAGACAGCAGTTAATCATTCGTGACATGTTTCACTGTGTGTCCGACATTTTTACCTTTCTCATTAACGTTCAGCCTGCGTTAAGCGTAAACAACACATTGGAGGTCTACGTGTTGGAGTTAAGCTTTGTAGTCATTTATTAATCAAGTATCTGTACAAATATAATGAATGGACAAAGAAGGTTTGAGATGTATAAGTAGGCTACATCAGAATAAGATTGTTTGTCTGTTATGTATAACAGTCAGAATACGCTGCTATTATCTTTAAGAAATTGCTCCTGAAAATTGTTTTAAAATTCCTGAACCAGTATGGCTCATGCTGTAAGGTAGTCATGCAGATGTCAGAACAAACAACTTGTGTTTTATGTAGGTGGGAATTTCCACTGACACAATACTAGTCGTGGCTTTTTCATGGGATTAGAAAAGATTCATAAACGTTTTTTCTTTAAAAATCCCACCATGTTTTCATACCATTTTATTTGAATATCTTGGATATTAGTAGTGATGATGATGGCACAATTAATATTGATGGTCTAATTTATTTGAATCAAAGTGTCATCTATCTATCTACCTTGTGTGTGTGTGTGTGTGTGTGTGTGTGTGTGTGTGTGTGTGTGTGTGTGTGTGTGTGTGTGTGTGTGTGTGTGTGTGTGTGTGTGTGTGTGTGTGTGTGTGTGTGTGTGTGTGTGTGTTTTCATCTTTGTGTTAAAGATGATATATGATACATAACTCATGAGATTATGGGTGTTTCTTCTTCTCAGCGGTTTAACATGTAAGGGAGGAGCACGGGCAGTATCTCATTGTCCCATAATCTCCCCTGGGGTTTGGGTGGTAGGTTTAGGGGAAAGGGTGGGACAGGACAGTTAGAGGAGGTGGTAGCCGTGACAAAGCAGAGAGAGTAAAGAGAGTCAGGCACCCAAGGGGGAGAGTAACGAGAGGGGAACAGCGAGAATCATTTAACAGAGGATTGGTTGCGTTACGGCCTCCCATCTAGCCCCAATGAGAGCCTCCTAGTGCACCAAGAGACAGGGGAAATATGCGGTAAGTGAAAAACAGAAATGGTGTTGAATTTATTCAAATCATCCAGGTCGTCATCCTCAATGGCTGTTCCTGCTCCAGCGTAATCTATGCTATTTTGTATATTTGTTACATTTTGCTGAATATCGAAAATTCTACTTGATTAATCCCTAATGGATAGTATATTTGTGCATGCATCTTTTAGATTAAGTAATCCTTTGGTTTCTATGCTTGCACAATATATAAAACATATAATATTTTATGATGATATTTAATTTGAAGCCTATATGTGATTTTGATTTCTCATTTGCCTTACTTTGTGAACCTTTTGTGCTATTTTTTGTTAAAGCTTTGGATTATGTAGGACCAATACTTGTATAATTAAATCCATTTGGTTGATCTTCAAATACATACATTGCCACATACCTTACTACTAGGTGGGCATTCATGAACAGAATGGTAGAAATGCAGAAAACAATTACATTTCCTATGCGGGATGTCTGTTGAAGCTACAAGCCTACAATGTCCATTGCACACTCTTCCTTTCAAAACACAGACAATAGGCCTGTAAGGCCTAGCGGGAGAAGTAGCATTTAGACGGTAACCAAATCAGAAACAAGGGTATTATAGTTGTCATGACCTTTTTGATAAATCTTTCATCCATTGTTATTTCCTTAGTAGCAATGCGCCAATGAGGCCAGGAGCAGGGATATCAGCAGATCCTTTTTCAAGATTAATTCTTTGTGTCTCTGGCTGGGTATATCCTTACAAAGTCTTCACTCATTGGGGGGACTGTATTGTGAATGGCTCTTAAAGTGTTTGTTAGAAATGATCTGAAGTCTTTTGGGTGATTTTATGTTTTTTTGCATTAGATTGAGTAAGAGAGAATAATTTTCTCACGTTCTGCTGATCTGATATGCTGTAGATTGTCAAATATAATGTAACTTATTACGAGCCCTTTAGGTGTGGTTACTGACCATTTAGGGCAAGTGCAACACTAGACTCTAAGGCCATTGTTATGCGTCGAAGTAGGCTACAGAGACAGCTAATAATGCAAAGGGTAACTTAACTCACACTCTTGAAATAGCTAGTTTTACGTATATAGATCCAGCCGCAACCTGTCCATCCTTCGAGCCTATCTATCCTTACAAGCCCCCTTGCTGTAGGTATTCATTGCACCTCTCTTTATGAACAGGTTTCCACTGCTGTGGTTGATTTGTCTGTTTGTAAGGCTGAAATACTGCTACACAGGTGAGTTTCTTTTTGCAGGAGTGATTGCAAATGTTTATTTTCCCATAATCTGACTTTAACACAGATGTGTGCTACCAAAATTTCATTGCAGAAACGTATAAATTAGACCAGTGTCTAGTTATTCCTTTATTCTCTCTCTCCCTCTCTCTGTAGCTGACCCAATAGACTGTGAGACGGCGGGCTGGAAGTGCCACCCCCGTGCCGAGTGTCTGCAAGTCAACGCCAACGTCACCTGTGTGTGCCGTGATGGCTACCAAGGAAACGGGCAAGAATGTGAAGATATCGATGAGTGTCTCAGTGGCCTAAGCGACTGCCACCCCAACGCACTCTGTAATAACACCCTTGGCAGCTACAGCTGTGCATGCCGGCCTGGGTACATCGGGAATGGCTTCCTCTGTCAGGATATCAACGAGTGCCAAAGGGAGAATGGAAGGTGCCATTCCAACGCCACGTGCATCAACTACGAGGGTGGGAGTGGTTGCCAATGCAAAACGGGCTTCAGTGGCAATGGCTTTCAGTGCACCGATAACGACGAGTGCTCTTACCAGCGGATTTGCCACTGGAACGCAACCTGCACTAACAACCCGGGTTCTTACGTGTGCACTTGTAATGCTGGTTATAAAGGCAACGGGAACTACCTATGTCTGGACATTGATGAGTGTTCACAGACGCCTGTTGTGTGCTCATCCTCGTTAGGTTACAGAGGCTGCAAGAACTTGCCCGGCACCTACCAATGTACATGTAGCACTGGTTACCAGAACAACGGGAACTACTGCCAGGACATTGACGAGTGTGCCGCTAAAAGGTGCAGCCAGTACGCGGATTGCAGGAACACCTTAGGATCGTACAGGTGCACATGTACACCCGGCTTTGAGGGCAATGGACTATCATGCGTGGACGTCAATGAGTGCAATGGCATCCACAACTGTCACTCCAGCGCAGTCTGTATCAACGTCGTTGGCAGGTACGAATGCTCTTGCTTGCCAGGTTTCCTTGGAGATGGCCAGAATTGCCAGGATGTTGACGAGTGCATAACGGTCGGGATCTGTCCCGCCGGTGCCGTGTGTGTCAACAACCCAGGTTCATACGACTGCAACTGCGGTCGCGGCTACCTCTACAACAACTCAATGTGTCAAGACGAGGATGAGTGTGCATCAGGACTCTGCAGTCCCTATGCCAGCTGCACCAATTTCCCGGCCTCCTTCAACTGCCAGTGTAAGCCCGGGTTCAACGGCGACGGCCTCAGCTGCGTTGATGAGGACGAGTGCTCGATGGCCCGGCAGTGCCACGCCAATGCCGTTTGCATCAACCGGCCTGGCTCTTACAACTGCAGCTGCGAAGTGGGGTACTCCGGAGACGGTGTCCTTCGCTGCACAGACGTCAACGAGTGTCTGGTGGACAACGGGGGCTGTAGTAACCTGGCGACCTGTGTCAACGCCCAGGGCTCCTTCTCTTGTCTCTGCTCCAACGGCTTCACCCTGGTCAACAAGACTCTGTGTCAGGACGTCGACGAGTGTGAGGAGAACAGCGTCGCATGCAGTGCTAACGAGTGGTGTCTCAACACTGCAGGGTCTTACGAGTGCCGGTGCCTGGCCGGGTTCTACCGCCCGGGTGGCCAGGTGGGCTGCGCCGACGTGGACGAATGCAGGAACAAGCCGTGCCACGCCAACGCCACCTGCCTCAACGCAGAGGGCTCATATGAGTGCACCTGCAACGGCGGTTTCTCAGGGAACGGCACACATTGTAAGGACGTAAACGAGTGTCTGGCGGAGGGCAGGTGCCACCAGCGGGCGCTGTGCATCAACGCAGAAGGGGGTTTCTCCTGTGTCTGTCAGCAAGGGTTCGTGGGCGACGGCTTCTACTGTGAGGACGTGAATGAATGCCTCTTCAACGCCACCTGTCCACCCATCTCCACCTGCATCAACTCCCCCGGGGCCTACGTCTGCTCGTGTCTGAACGGCAGCGTGGCAATCGATAGCCTCTGTTTGCTACCCAGTTCCCAGTGCGACCCCGCCTGCCATCCGCATGGCCTGTGTCACTCTTCGCCGTCCGGCTACCAGTGTGTCTGTGATCTTGGATACATGGGCGATGGTCTGATTTGCTCGGACATAGATGAGTGCCAGTTGGAAAATGTCTGTCCCCGAAATGAGACGGAATGTGTAAATATCCCAGGATCCTTTGCCTGTATCTGCAGGGCTGGATTTATACTGAACGAGACAAATTGTGTTGGTAAGATGATGTTTTATTATGTCAAACTTAAAGAAGCATAACATTGATGATATTTGTATTATATACATTTTGTAACTAATGGCCACATACATTACCACTACCACATTCATGCATGCAAACATTCTCTTTGTGGACGGTATTCTTATTTTTATACTAGTTCTAACCTTCACTGTTATTCATCAATGCTTATACATAGTCAACGTGAAATAAAAACAAAACTGTTCATTTAAACATCCATAGCAGAAATATACAGGGTCACATGCAGGAAATATACTCTTTAAACAATTCATAAACTGTGTCATTTAATCTGTTTTGTTCTTACATGTGTGCTGGATGCTCAATCGTAGTTGATATGGAGGAACACATAAAACGTCCGGAAGGTGTCAATGATGTATTATCATAAAGCATGTGTGTATCTTATTAGTCACATGTGTGCTTAAGAAAGTCGCATGCACTCTTTCAGTAAATTGCACTAACTTACTGCAAATATTACAACATGTGCGCTTTTTAAAAACAATACATCCATGTCACCCCCATATTAAATATTATTATCCTAAAGTGCTTGCGTGCTTTGGTAGAGCATGGTCGACTAACAGCTTGTCAAAAGCTTATAAAAGGTGCTTTATAAAATAATACATCCATGTCACCTGCCAGGCACTGTAGTTTGTGTTAATATTTCATTAAAGATCCAATTTTCTTATCAACATTACCATAGAGCCTACATCAGTTGAACATAGGTAAGACACATCTGAAATAAGGCATGAAAACAAACAACTCTAGCTATGGGTAACCTGCTTAGTGACCTCGTCAAAGAAGTCAAAATATTTCAAACATTTCAACACAAACTACACAGCACGCTTGGCAGTAGCTCACGAGGTAAAACGGGTTGACTTGTTGCCAGAATGATCCTAGTTCGATCCCTGGAGTGTCGCTTTGGACGGCTAAATGTTGAAACATATTCAACACATGATTTGACAATGACCATTATTTTGCTCCCTCTTGCTTTCTCCCCCTCTCCCTTCCCAACTCACGCTGTTCTCCAACCCCTTTTTCTCTACATAGACGTGAACGAGTGTGAGTCCCCGGTTCGTCGCTGTAGTGAATTTTCCAGTTGTGAGAACACCATTGGAAGCCATCTGTGCCGCTGCCTCAGTGGCTTCGCCGGCGACGGAATCACCTGCTTGGGTACTTACCCGCACTACTAACACCCTACACATGCATAAACACCGCCCACCATACCCCCCAATTACAAACATCCTTCAAACATCTGTGGTTATTCTTGTGTTGTTTCGATTTCAACTTGTGTATGTGAACACACTTTCAATAAAAACTAAAGTAAAATCTAAATGAATAAATAGATAACTGTATTTACAATTATCTTCTGAGCACACTCATTGGGACTGCTTCCCCTGACCCTATCCCATTTTGGGTGACTTATAGACGTGGATGAGTGCCAAGGGGACAGCGCGGGCTGCCATCCCGCCGCCAGCTGCGCTAACACACCTGGTTCCTTCCGCTGCACCTGCCAGCCCGGCACCGAAGGCACTGGCTTTGAGTGCCGCGATGTGGACGAGTGCTCCCAGAATGCCACGCTGCCCCACAACTGCAGTGTCCACGGCGTCTGCGGCAACACGGACGGGTCCTACCGCTGCTGGTGCCAAGATGGTTACCACGGAGACGGCTTCGACTGTGTAGACACGGATGAATGCCGGTCTGGTGTTAGTGTGTGCGACAGTAACATGACGTGCCACAACACCCTGGGTTCCTACACGTGCACCTGTGTCCTGGGGCTGGCGTACGAGCAGGGCACGTGTGTGAGCCTCAACGAATGTCAGAACGCCAGCCGATCATGCCACCTGAACGCCAGGTGCTACGCTGACCACAGCTCCTTCTACTGCCGCTGCCGCGAAGGCTACTTTGGCGACGGGACCGACTGTCGGGACGTGGACGAGTGTGACAAGGGATTGGCTGAGAGCCCATGGGACGCCTGTCCACCGTCTTCCTCCTGCATCAACAGCAACGGCTCCTACGTCTGCGAGTGCTGGGACGGCTTCCGCAGAGCTGGAAAGCTTTGTCAGGATATGGACGAGTGTGCCAGTGGCAACTTCAGTTGCCCATACAACAGCACCTGCCATAACGTGGATGGGGGATACCACTGCCCCTGTGTGCCAGGCTTCTCCCTCGTCAACGACTCTCTGTGTTTGGACGTGGACGAGTGCTCTCTCGGCCTGGACGACTGCCCCCATGTGTCCGACTGCTTCAACACTGTGGGGTCTTTTTTCTGCGATTGCTGGCCTGGTTACCATGGGAATGGCACGGGCGCATGGTGCATGGATATCGACGAGTGCCTGGGCAACTCCACTTGCCCCGAGCACAGCACGTGCAACAACACAGACGGGGACTTCCTGTGCACCTGCGACTCTGGATTCTCAGCCATCAACCACCTGTGCGTGGATGTCGATGAATGCAACACGACGGAGCAGGCTCAGCCCTGTGCCAATGGTGTGTGCATGAACACCCTCGGCTCATACTATTGCGAATGCACAAAAGGCTACTGGAGCAACGAGACAGAGTGTGTGGATGTGGATGAATGTTCAGATCTCCTCGACCCCTCCGTAGACTGCCAGCCCTTCGCCACGTGCGTCAACGCCCCCGGGTCCTACGCCTGCCTTTGTGATGAAGGGTTCACTCTCATCTCGACCAATAGCACCAGCTGGATCAATAGCACCATAAGGACCAATGAGACCATCTTGATCAATTTAACCCCCTCAACCAAGGGCTCCACCTTGACCAGTGAGACCCACTGGACCCCCCGGACTGAGTGTCAGGATATCAACGAGTGCGCGGGCGACCCCTGCCCTCAGTACGCCACATGTCAGAACGTTGAAGGGTCGTTTCTGTGTCTGTGCGATGAAGGGTTCTTGCCGGACTCACTCTCGTATCTGTCCTCTAACAGCTCTGATAACGGGTCCACCGTGTTCATGCTCCATGGCTGTGAAGACATAGATGAGTGTGCCAACCACAGTGCCTGTCGTCCAGATCAGGCGTGCGCCAACCTGCCCGGAGGGTACATCTGCTCTTGCAGAGTGGGCTATCGTGAGGAGAAGGGAGCTTGTGTTGATGCTGATGAATGCGGAAGTGTGCATCCCTGTCATCCCTGGGCACGCTGCTGGAACACAGAAGGCTCCTTCTCGTGCCACTGCCTGCCGGGCCACAGGGGCAACGGTACCTGGTGTGAAGATGTGGATGAATGTGTGGCCCTGAGCCGGCCGTGCCACCCTATGGCCCGCTGCCGCAACACGCTGGGCTCCTTCTGGTGCCAGTGCGAACCAGGCTTCGCGGCTCTGGGGACGTTGTGCATAGACCTGGACGAGTGCCTGCAGACGAACGGGCCGTGTCAACCCGGAGCGACCTGCTCCAACCTCGTCGGGGGGTTTGACTGCCAGTGCAAACGGGGCTGGGACCCCACAGCGGACATGGTCAATGGGAGGCGAGGGTGTCTGGATCAGGACGAGTGCACAAGGCCCGCCGCCTGCTCTGGCACAGCTCTGTGCACCAACCTGCCGGGGTCTTTCCGGTGCTCGTGCCCCTCAAACGACGCAGAGTGTGGACACATGGCTCTGGAGGGTGGGCTACATTTCCTGGCGTCGACTTCACTTACCTGCTAGCTTCACTGCAAACACAACTCGTCAGTTAATCTTGGGCCTCCCAGATTGTTTTTTTGGGCAAACATTTACATGACTCATCCCTGTCTAATCAATCCTTATTGCATTGATTAACTTCTTCTGAGGTTACCTTGGATACAAATATGTTTGTTGCCTCTCCATGGGAGCCAGAGACTGTTTAACCTAATTTGCCACAATCCCCCACAGAGAGCGAGCTGTTCCCGTTTGGATCAGAGGTTGGGGACGACCATGTGGAGGTCAGCTCAGAAGACGGGAACTCCCCCTTCATCACTCCCCCCCTGGGCCTTCCCTTCATGGGAAAACTGTACAACAGGGTTTTTGTAAGTATAAAATACTATTCAATAAACAGTAACGGGTGTCTGTAACGGATCATCCACACACACCCAGCTGTCTGGGTGTGTCACCCAGTAAACTGGGTGTTTCATTGTCCTTTGAACCATTAAAGGTGGCTGGCTAGAAGGGAACATGGTGGCCAAAGGGGCTATATTATTAATACATAATATCAGTATATTACAGAAAGTTCCTGTCTCTGTACTGTCCAATAATTACTATATTGGGGTGTATATTAGTGTCATATCCTTGACAGCAGTAAGAACTGATGCTGACAACCTCAAACAACAGTGTACTGTTTCCTTCTTGGGCCCATTCTCTGTCTGTTTCTCTCTATATATCTGACTGTTTCTCTCTGTCTGTCTGTCTCTGTCTGTTCTCTCTCTCTCTCTCTCTCTCTCTCTCTCTCTCTCTCTCTCTCTCTCTCTCTCTCTCTCTCTCTCACTCTGTCTTCCTCTGGACATGCACTAGTTTTCAGACAACGGCCTTGTCCAGTTCCAGTCCGTCTCCCAGAATGAACAGCGCCTGTTACCTGTCCCTTTTCCTGCGGGTTTCCATGGCAACGAGGGCCTGGCCCTGTTGGCGGTGTTCTGGGACGATGCTGACCTCACGCTCGGGCAGGGGCGGCTGCTCTACAAGGTGAGCGAGCAGCATCCCATGATGGCTTAAAGGAGACTCAAGGAGCCAGTATGAATCCAAACAACAACAACATGCAAGAGGAGGATGTGTCTGTGTGTGTCTGTATTTGTGTTATACGTGTCTGACAGGTAAAGTGTTGAGGTATCCGGATTCCAGAAGATGCAAATAAAATAACAGGATCAGCAATTATTGCGTTTATTCGTAGCCTGTACCTTCGGTCAATTCAGTGAAGCATTCTGTAGGACTCCGTGGAAATCTGACAGGAGGAGTATTGTCGTGCAAGACATGATGAGCAGGGAGGTCATGAGATGATGACGTATGACAATATTATGTTTCCGTTTATGTTATCCATATGTGTGTGAGTGGAACTAAGGTATAGAGTCTTTTAAGAAATAACAAAGAGGGCTTGTGTTGAAGTACAGATGAGGGAGGGTAATCTTCCTAACATGGCAGTGGAGCCCTGTGTAGCCCTAGGTGTGTGAGTCTTATTCAGCGTTGGACTTACAGTCAGGCGTTATCACAAAGTAGTGTTTTGGAGATAGGCTGGACACTGGCAAGCACCCCATCACCATAGACACTATTTCATTATTTATAATTTTTTTATTATAACTAGATGATTGCAATTTTTTGCTTGTATGTGTGTCATAAATATGTGGCCTGTAAAGCCCTTTGAACTGTGATTAAGGGCTATACAAATAAAATGTAATTTAATTGACAATGCACCCATGTAAAAAGCTATCAGTAAAGGAACCCGAATGGCCATTAATCGGCAGCTGTGTAAGCAAATGCAATGCAGAATAATGTCAAATAACATTAATATCAGAGCTTGTTGGCTCTACATTCATCGGGTTGAAACACATGTTTGTGTTTTAATGATCAGTTCATTAGTCCTTTAATTACTGGTCTCATTATTACTGAAGCCAAACAAATGGTATGGTGTAGAAAGATGCATTTTACCTCTGTGTTCCGATCCTTTGCAGAGCCAGTGAGTGCAGAATAAATACATTTGACTTTACTAGATGTTAACATTGATGAAGGAAAAAGCAAGAGCGAATAACATAATGTGCCAATGTGTAAATTATCGTACCTGATGTCTCCTTTTCATTCCTCAAAGGCCTGTGAAGCTCCTTGACCTAAGACAACATTTCTCTCTACCTCTCTCTGCCTCTCTTCGTTCACCCTCTGCACACTTACCTCCCCCACTCCGATAGGAATACAGCTCGCTGGATATGTCGGACATCTACTCTCAGATCGTGTTTAACCGCACAGCGCGGGCCGTGACAGAGTTCGAGGGGCAGAGGGGCCGACCCTCCTTCACCCCCGCCTGGATCCTCAAGATCACCTGGGACAGCGTGATGGCCATCTCCTACCAGAAGGTCAACCTGTCAGAGGTCAGAGGCCGTGGTGGACACAGTGGGCTGGTGGGGGGTTGTGTTAATTTAATAAATACAGTTGCAGTCCAAATGTCATGTGAGACACTTGGTCTTTTAAGCTGCCCCCCTGATTTCTGGAGGCCAGTATATTACACCATCCACAAATATATGACACTGGTTTCGTCCACAAACCTTCGATAGGAAGGGTTTAATGCAAGGCAAGAAATGCATACCAATGTGGGATTTGCACATATTAATTGAAATGGTTATGACAAAGACTAATGCTGTTTCAAAAGCCAACAGGATGCCACAATAACACATTACACAAGAACACAAGTACAGACAAGAACGCCGATTGAGAAAGGGCTCTTGAGAAAGGGCTCTTGAGAAAGTATATACAGTTTACAGTTAAACTGTAAACTGTAAACTATAAACTGAGGGCACTTTCCCACGTATGGAAACAGAAAGAGAGTTTAAAATCTGCAGAACCAATCAGCATTCCTTGGGGAGGCAGAAAAAAAGAGGCCGGAAAACTGTCGTTCTCTTCCTGGGTAAAAAAACATTTCAACAAAGTAGGTGGAAATCCTTAATTCCAAATGGACTGGACTGACAAATAAACAGGAAAGAACTCCCTTAATAAGCAAGGAAGAAATCTTGAGAAGGAACACAGAGTGGGGTTAGGAGTGCAATGGGTGCCATAATTGACAAACATACAAGAAAAACATTTTAAATAAATTAGTTAATCGCATGACTTTACCTTCATATGCAACCTAGCACATCAGATCCCAAGGGACCTAGATTTGATCTGAAAGTGTCCACTTCATAATCATCCATGGTGTCACCTGAGGTGACACCATGGATGATTATGAAGTGGACCCTTTCAGAGGAGAATCGAGGTGACTCACCTCGATTCTCCTCCTCTGGTCCGTCCTCCTCATCCTCAGACCAACACCTTCCAGTGCATCCTGACCACGGACGGCGTGCGCACCTTCGCCCTCCTGCACTACGGCGCCATGCGCTGGGGCCCCGGCCAGCGCATCCACCAGGACGCGCTCATCGGCTACACGGACGGAGGAACCCACTACCACAACCACAACCGCCCGGCCTCCGCCGCCGACCCCACCGCCGACCCCACCTCCTCTATCAACCCCACCGCCATCACCGCCTCCATCACCGCCACTACCGGCCCGCCACCAGCAGGGCCCTACGAACCCGGCGGGCGGTACCGTCCCCAGCACACGGTGGGCCCCGGGGGTCGCCCGGGGCAGCTGCTGTGGGACCTGAGCGGCCCCGACCCACAGGAGGAGGAGGCGGGGGAGGGGGCGGAGGTGGACCAGCGGCTGCGCTGCCAGACCTGGGCCCAGAGCGAGCCCGCGCCGGCCGAGTGGGCGTCGGAGGTGCCGGCGTGCCCGTGCACGCGCGCCCAGGCCACGGAGGACTTGGCCTTCCTGCCCCAGACGGTCCGCCCCCGCCTGCCGCAGGTCCGGGCGCTGAGGGACCAGCGGTGGGGCAGCGGCAGCGGACACGTCTTCCTGTCGGCGCTCCCTAACCGCTGGGGCTCCGGGAAGACGTGTGTGTATGACCCCCAAGGGGAGCTGCAGGGGGGCTACAGCGAGCGCTACTTCTCCGCGGAAGACACGCAGAGACACATCGGTAAGAGGATGGGTTGGGTGTTTGTGTGTGTGTGTGTGTGTGTGTGTGTGTGTGTGTGTGTGTGTGTGTGTGTGTGTGTGTGTGTGTGTGTGTGTGTGTGTGTGTGTGTGTGTGTGTGTGTGTGTGGATGATCCGTTACAGACAGCTGTAGCACTGGCAGGATGTAGTGCTTTCAAATGGGATGTCGTGCTTTCCAATTTAGGAACATATACAAGTGAATAGCTTTAAGTCAGCCCCTTTCCGTTCCACCTGGGTCACTCTGGTGTGTGTGTGTGTGTGTGTGTGTGTGTGTGTGTGTGTGTGTGTGTGTGTGTGTGTGTGTGTGTGTGTGTGTGTGTGTGTGTGTGTGTGTGTGTGTGTGTGTGTGTGTGTGTGTGTGTGTGTGTGTGCGTGTGTGCGTGTGTGTGTGTGTGTCACTCTCTTTCTCTCTAGATGAGGATCTCTTGCCCTTCCAGTGGTGCTGCGTTGAGTCTCCTCTGTGCCATCTTTACCTCACCAAGAGGCCCCTAGATCGTTGCCAGGGTTACGGCTGGGTCAGCCCTGAACAGAGTACTCTGGCCAAGAAGTCAACACAGGGTGTTGGTGAGTGATTGCCTCACAACAGCATCATACATACCCATACATATTAGTTAAGGGCACGGAAAGGCAAGTAATCAATTGATGTGGTGGATCAAACATTATTAACAGTTAACGGAATGCTTTCTTGTGAGCAACCGTCTGTAAGTGCAAAAGTGCAAAGCATTTTACAGCTTGGCAGTAATCATTGGTTAGTCCTGTACAAATCAAACCTAAGAGACATCACCACCTGGTGGAAAACACTGGTTATTACAACAAACCACTCTGGTTTGGTTCACAAGCTAAAGTGATATTTTCAGTTGATATGTCTATACAGTAGGCCATATGTACAGCGTCATTCTTTATGTATACTACACACAGTATAACCACTTCAGTGTGGGTTTTCCTGTACTTTCAAAAGGGTGCTATCATATCATCATCAACAATTGAACCACAAAACTAAAGAAAAAAGAATGACAACTCGTCCATGCGGACCCGATTTAACAAAGTACACCATCTCCATAACCCAAACTATTCTACCGATCTGAAGTTGAGTGTTTCTCCCCCATGCCCAGCGATGGTATACGGCAGCCTGCATTTCATCACCTTTGATGGGTTGCGTTACTCCTTCCGGGCCCTGGGGGTGTTTGTGCTGCTGAGGCTGTCCTCAGCGTTGGGTTCAAACAGGTTCACCCTGCAGGGGGAGATGGGCAGGCTGCAGCAGAGCGGGGGAAGGCCCGCAGAGGCTCCGGTGTTGGTGAGGATGGCCGCCTACCACCAGGGCATTGGCAAGGTAAGCCTCTGTGTGTGTGTGTGTGTGTGTGTGTGTGTGTGTGTGTGTGTGTGTGTGTGTGTGTGTGTGTGTGTGTGTGTGTGTGTGTGTGTGTGTGTGTGTGTGTGTGTGTGTGTGTGTGTGTGTGTGTGTGTGTGTTTGCGTGCGTGTGTGTGTGTTTGTGTGTGTGTGTGTATGTGTGTGTTTCGCACATACATTTTGCATCAATGCAATGTGATACAATTTGTAATAAATATTGAATAAAATACTCAATTGTTTTAAGTTGTTATTTTCAACACGTATCCCTTCCCATAACAGTATGTGGTTTGTATCAGACTTTTGTTAACGTTGGTTAAAAAACTCCTCCTTTCTCTTCTCTCTTTTCAATCAGGTCATGAGACAGTCGACATGTTTTTATGAATGAGGGACTTTAATTCCTGTTACTGATGTATCTGTGTTAAATCTTCCCAGGTGGAGTGGAAGTGCGCAAACCAAGGAGACGGACTGGAGTTGTTAGTTGGTGGTGTGAGTG